>NW_026651876.1:10000-88546 GCF_029873635.1 Malania oleifera | reverse complement strand
CAAGGGGGTATGAGCGGCCGAGAGTTGAGATCCTGACACATTATCAGGCCTATGGCCAGTATGGGTTTGAATGAGTAGTGTCATAATGCATTGGAGTGCAATGGTTTGATGGTCTTTTGGGTGAAAGTTTAGTGGTTTTAGGTCATGTGGGATGGGTTAAGCGTTTAGGGTTTTGGGTTTTGGGTTTAGTGTTTTTGGGCTTAGGGTTTGGGGTTTAGGGTTTTAGTGTTCAGGGTTAAGGGTTAAGGGTTTTTTGGGTTTAGTGTTTTGGGTTTAGGTTTTAAGGTTTAGGGTTTAAGGGTTTACGATTTTGGGTTTTGGATTGAGGGTTTAGGGTTTAGGGTTTAGGATTAACGGTTTAGGCTTTTTTGGGTTTAGGGTTTAGGTTTCAGGGTTTTAGGGTTTAGCGTTTAGTGTTTAGGGTTTTTTTTTTAGGGTTTAGGGTTTAGGGTTTATGATTTAGGGTTTTTAGGGTATAGGTTTTAGGGTTTAGGGTTTAGGGCTTAGGGTTTAGGGTTTAGGGGTTTAAGGTTTAGGTTTTAGGGTTTAGGGTTTAAGGTTTTGGGTGTTGGGTTTAGGGTTTAGGGTGTAGGGTTTATGGTTTATGGTTTTTTGGGTTTATGGTTTAGGGTTAAGTGTTTAATGTTTAGGGTTTAGTGTTACAGTTTAGGATTTATAGTTTAGAATTTAGTTTTTAGGGTTTAGGGTTTAGGGTTTAGGGTTTTATGATTTAGGGTTTTGGATTTTGGTTTTATGGTTTTGGGTTTTGGGTTGTAGGGGGTTTAGATTTCGGGATTTAGTGTTTAGAATTTTTTGGGTGGAGGGTTTCGGGTTTAAAGCCGTTATAAATATGTGTTGGGTTTAGGGTTTTGGTTTTTTATAGAAGTTTCGGGGGTGGCGGGTTTTAGGTTTTCGGGTTTATGTTTTGGTTCTTTGGGTAGTTTTTAGGGTTGTCGTCTTATCGGGTTTATGTCGGCTTTTGGTTTGGGTTAGGGTTGTACGCATACGGTTTTTTCTTGTTTAAAGTTTAGGGTTTAGGGTTTAGGGTTTAGGGGTTAAGGGTTTTGGTTTTAGGACTTAGGTGTTAGGGCTTAGGATTTAGGTTTTTAGGGTTTAGGGTTTTAGATTTACAGTTTTGCGTTTAGTGTTTAGGGTTTAGGCTTTAGGCTTTGAGTTTTATTGTTTAGTGTTTAGGGTTTAGGGTTTAGGGTTTCAGATTTATGATTTAGGGTTTGGTGTTTACGATTTAGTGTTTAGGGGTTTAGGGTTTAGGGTTTAGGACGTATGGTTTAAGGTTTAGGTTTCAGATTTAGGGTTTAGGGATTAGTGTTTTGGCTTTAGGTTTTAGGGTTTAGGGTTTAAGGTTTCAGGTTTAGGTTTTAAGGTTTAGGGTTTCGGGTTTTGGGTTTAGGGTTTTTTTGATTTAGAGTTTCGGGTTTTGGGTTTAGGGTTAGGGTTTAAGGTTTAGAATTTAGGGTTTAGGGTTTAGGGTTTAGGGTTTAGGCTTTCGGGTTTCGGATTTAGGGTTTAGGGTTTACGGTTTAGGGCATATGTTTTAGGGTTTAGTGTTTATTGTTTAAGGTTTAGGGTTTAGGTTCTAGGGTTTGGGGTCTAGGGTTTAGTGTATGGGTTTTAGGGTTTGGGGTATTGGGTTTAGGGTATAGGGCTTAGGGTTTAGCTTTTATGGTTTACGGTTTAGAGTTTATGGTTTTGGGTTTTTGGTTTTTGGGTTTCAGGTTTATGGTTTAGGTTTAGGGTTTATGATTACGGGTTTAGGGTTTTTTGGGTTTATGGTTTAAGGTTTAGGTTTTAGGGTTTAGGGGTTTAGGGTTTGGGGTTTTGTTTTTAGGGTTTAGAGTATAGGGTTTAGGATATAGGGTTTGTGGTTTAGTGCATAGGTTTTATGGTTTAAGGTTTAGTGTTTAGGGTTTACGGTTTTGGGTTTAGGGGTTAAGGCTTTAGGGTTTAGGACTTAGCGGTTAGGGTTTAGGGTTTAATTTTTAGGGTTTAAGTTTTAGGGTTTAGGGTTTAGGATTTAGGGTTTGGGGTTTTTGGTTTAGGGGTTTAGGGTTTAGGGTTTAGGATTTAGGGTTTGGGGTTTAGGGTTTAGGGTTTAGGATTTAGAGTTTAGGGTTTACGGTTTAGCATTTAGGGTTAGTTTAGGGCATTTGCTTTAGGCCTCGGGGTTTAGGGTTTAGGGTTTTGGGTTTACGAGTTTAGGGTTTAGGGTTTTGGATTTAGGGTATTGTGTTTAGGGTTTAGTGTTTTAGGGTTTAGGGTTTTTTGGTATTAGGGTTTAGGGTTTCGGGTTTCAGGTTTAGGGTTTTGGGGCTTAGGGTTTAGGGTTTTGGGTTTAAGGGTTTTGGGTTTTTGGTTTAGGTTGTAGTAGTTAAGGTTCTGGGTTTTTGGTTTATGGTTTAGGGTTTAGGGCTTAGGTTTTTGTTTTTAGGGTTTAGGGTTTGGGGTTTAGTGTTTAGGGTTTAGGATTTAGGGATTATGGTTTTGGGCATAGGTTTCAGGGTTTAGGGTTTAGGGTTTAGGATTTAGGGTTTCGGGGTTAGGGGTTAAGGGTTTAGGGTTTAGGACTTAGGGGTTAGCGTTTAGGGTTTAGGGTTTAATGGTTTAGGGTTTGAGATTTAGGGTTTTGGGTTTAGTTTTTAGGGTTTAGGGTTTAGGTTTTAGGGTTTAGGGTTTAGGTTTTAACGTTTAGGGTTTAGGGTTTAGGTTTTAAAGTCTAGGTTTTAGGGTTTATTGTTTGGGGCTTTTTGGGTTTGGGATTTCAGGTTTAGTGTTTATGGTTGAGGTTTAGGGTTTAGTTTTTAGGGTTTTGAGGTTAGGGTTTAGAGTTTAGGGTGTTTGATTTAGTGTTTAGGGTTTAGGGTTTAGGGCATAGCTTTTAGGGTTTAGGGTTTAGGAACTAGGGTGTAGGGTTTTAGGGTTTTGGGTTTTGGATTTAGGGTTTTGGGTTTAGCTTTTAGGGTTTAGGTTTTAAGGTTTAGGGTTTAGCGTTTTGGGTTTAGGGTCTAGGGTTTAGGGCTTATTGTTTAGGGTTTTTGGGGTATAGGGTTTCAGGTTTAGTGTTTATGGTTTAGGGTTAAGGTTTGGGGTTTAAGGTTTAGTTTTTTGTGTTTAGGGTTTAGTGTTTAGGGTTTAGGGTTTTTGATTTAGGGTTTAGGGTTTAGGGAAAAAGTTTTAGGGTTGAGGGTTTAGGGTTTAGAGTTTAGGGGTTTAGGGATTACAATTTATTATTTAGGGGTTATGGTTTAGGGTTTAGGGTTTTAGGGTTTAGGATTTATGGTTTAGGGTTTAGTTTTTAGGGTTTAGGTTTTAGGGTGTAGGGTTTGGGGTTTAGGATTTAGGTTTTAGGGTTAAGGGTTTAGGGTATAGGGTTTATGGTTTAAGATTTAGGGTTTAGGGTTTTAGGTTTTAGGGTTTAGGGTTTAGGGCTTAGGGTTTAGTTTTTAGGGTTTGGGGTTTAGGGTTTGGGGTTTAGAGTTTAGGATTTTGGGTTTTGGGTTTAGGGTTTGGGGCAGAGGTTTTAGGGTTTTGGGTTTAGGGTTTAGTTTTTAGGGGTTATGGGTTTTGTGTTTGGGACATAGGGGTTAGGGTTTAGGGTTTAGGGTTTTTGGTTTTAGGGTTTCAGATTTAGGGCTTGCAGTTTAGTGTTTAAAGTTTAGGGTTTAGGGTTTTGGTTTAGGTTTTTTGGTTTAGGGTTTAGCGTTTAGCGTTTAGGGTTTAGGATTTAGGGTTTAGGGTTTCTAAGTTTTAAGTTTTAAGATTAAGGGTTTAGGGTTTTTTGGGGTTTAGGGTTTAGGCTGTAGGATTTAAGGCTTTAGGGTTTTGGGTTTTCGATTTAGAATTTAGGTTTTAGGGTTTTGGGTTTTGGGTTTAGAGGTTTAGGGTTTAGGGTTTAGGATTTTAGGTTTCGGGTTTATGGTTTAGGGCACAAGTTTTAGGGTTTAATGTTTAGGGTTTAGGGTTTAGGGTTTAGGGTTCAGGGTTTAGGGGTTAATGGTTTAGGGTTTAGGACTTAGGAGTTAGGGTTTAGGGTTTAGGGTTGTCAGGTTTAGTTTTTCGGATTTAGGGTTTTAGGGTTTAGTGTTTTGGGTTTTGGGTTTTGGGTTTTGGGTTTAGGGTTAGGATTTAGGGTTTAGGGTTTTAGGGTTTATAGTTGAGGGTTTAGGGTTTAGGGTTTAGGGTTTAGGGTTTAGTTTTAGGGTTTAAGGGTTTTGGGTTAGGATGTAGGCTTATGGGTTTTAGTTAGGGTTTTGGTGCTTAGGGTTTAGGTTTTAGGGTTTTTGTTTTTGGAGTTTAGGTTTTAGGTTTTACGCTTTATTGGTTCGGTTTTAGGGTGTATGTTATGGTTTTTGGGTTTAAGGGGTGATGGTTTTTAGGGGGTTTTTTTTTGTTTTAGGGTGTCTGTTATTGTTTGTGGTTTTTGGGTTAGGTTTAAGGGTTTAGTTGTTAGGTAGGTTTTAGGGTTTACGTTACATTTAGGTTAGTTTAGGGCATTGGCTTTAGGGGTTGGGGTTTTAGGGTTTTTAGTGTTTGGGTTTAGGAGTTTGGGGGTTTAGGGTTTTTGGATTTATGGTATTCTGTTTAGGGTTTAGGGTTTGGGGTTTAGGGTTTAGGGTATTAGGGTTTAGTATTTAACGTTATAGGGTTTAGGGTTTTGGGTTTCAGGTTTAGGGTTTTAGGGCTTAGGGTTTATGGTTTGACGGTTTAGGGTTTTGTGTTTAGGGTCTTATAGTTAAGGTTTTGGGTTTTGGGTTTACGGTTTAGGGTTTGGGGCTTAGGTTTTAGTTTTTAGGGTTTAGGGTTTGGGGTTTAGGGTTTAGGGTTTCGGATTGAGGGTTTAGGGTTTAGGGTTTAGGGCATAGGTTTCGGTGTTTAGGGTTTAGGGTTTAGGGTTTGGGATTTAGGGTTTAGGGTTTAGGGTTTAGGGTTTAGGGGTTAAGGGTTTAGGGGTTAGGACTTAGGGGTTAGGGTTTAGGGTTTAGGGTTTTAGGGTTTAGGGTTTTGGATTCAAGGTTTAGGGTTTAGGTTTTAGGGTTTAGGGTTTAGGTTTGAAGGTTTAGGGTTTAGGGTTTAGGTTTTAAGGTTTCGGGTTTAGGGTTTAGGTTTTAGGGTTTAGGGTTTAGCGTTTAGAGTTTAGGGTCTAGGGTTTAGGGCTTATTGTATAGGGTTTTTTTGGGTTTAGGGTTTCGATTTTAGTGTTTATGTTTTAGCGTTTATGGTTAAGGTTTGGGGTTTAGGGTTTAGGGTTTAGGGTTTAGAGGTTTAGGGTTTAGGGTTTATGATTTTGTGTTTACGGTTTACAATTTAGGGCACATGTTTTAAGGTTTAGGATTTAGGGGTTAATGGTTTAGGGTTTAGGACTTAGGAGATAGGGTTTAGGGTTTAGGGTTTAGGGTTTTCGATTTTAGTGTTTCAGATTTAGGGTTTTAGGGTTTAGTATTTAGGACTTAGGGTTTAGGATTTTTGGGTTTATGGTTGAGGGTTTAGGGTTTAGGGTTTAGGGCTTAGTTTTTAGGGTTTAGGGTTTAGGGTTTATTGTTTAGGATTTGGGGTTTAGTCTTTAGGGGTTAAGGCACGGGTTTTAGGGTTTAGGCTTTCGAGTTTAGGGTTTAGGGTTTAGGGGTTAAGGGTTTAGGGTTTGGGACATAGGGTTTAGGGTTTTAGGGTTTAGGGTTTCATATTTAGGGTTTAGGGTTTAGGTTTAGGGTTTAGGGGTTAATGGTTTAGGGTTTAGGACTTAGGTGTTAGGGTTTAGGGTTTAGGGTTTAGGACTTAGGTGTTAGGGTTTAGGGTTTAGGGTTTAGGACTTTGGTGTTAGGGTTTAGGGTTTAGGGTTTTCGGGTTTAATGTTTCGGATTTAGTGCTTTAGAGTTTAGTGTTTAGGGTTTAGGGTTTTGGGTTTTTAGGGTTTAGGGTTTAGGATTTAGGGTTTAGGGTTTTAGGGTTTAGGGTTTAGGGTTTAGGGTTTAGGGTTTAGGGTTTACTTTTTAGGGTTTAGGGTTTAGGGTTTAGGATTTAGGGTTTAGGGTTTTAGGGTTTAGGGTTTAGGGTTTAGGTTTTAGGGTTTTTGTTTTTGGGTTTAGGGTTTAGGTTTTAAGCTTTAGGGTTTAGGGTTTAGGGTGTAGGGTTTAGGGTTTTTCGGTTTAGGGTGTATGGTTTGGGGGTTTTTGGGTTTAGGGTGTCGGGTTTAGTGTTTGGGGTTTTGGGTTAGGGTTAAGGGTTTAGTTGTTAGGGTTAAGGTTTTAGGGTTTACGGTTTACCATTTAGGGTTAGTTTAGGGCATTGGCTTTAGGGGTTGGGATTTAGGGTTTAGTGTTTCGGGTTTAGGAGTTTGGGGTTTAGGGTTTTGGATTTATGGTATTCTGTTTAGGGTTTAGTGTTTTTAGGGTTTAGGGTTTTTTGGTATTAGGGTTTAGTGTTTAACGTTATAGGGTTTAGGGTTTTGGGTTTCAGGTTTAGGGTTTTAGGGCTTAGGGTTTATGGTTTGACGGTTTAGGGTTTTGTGTTTAGGGTCTTATAGTTAAGGTTTTGGGTTTTGGGTTTACGGTTTAGGGTTTGGGGCTTCGGTTTTAGTTTTAGGGTTTAGGGTTTGGGGTTTTAGGGTTTAGGGTTTCGGATTGAGGGTTTAGGGTTTAGGGCATAGGTTTCAGTGTTTAGGGTTTAGGGTTTAGGGTTTAGGGTTTAGGGTTTAGGGTTTAGGGTTTAGGGTTTAGGGTTTAGGGTTTAGGGGTTAAGGGTTTAGGGTTTAGGACTTAGGGGTTAGGGTTTAGGGTTTAGGGTTTTAGGGTTTAGGGTTTTGGATTTAGGGTTTAGGGTTTAGGTTTTAGGGTTTAGGGTTTAGGTTTGAAGGTTTAGGGTTTAGGGTTTAGGTTTTAAGGTTTAGGGTTTAGGGTTTAGGTTTTAGGGTTTAGGGTTTAGCGTTTAGAGTTTAGGGTCTAGGGTTTAGGGCTTATTGTTTAGGGTTTTTTTTGGGTTTAGCGTTTCGGTTTTAGTGTTTATGTTTTAGCGTTTATGGTCAAGGTTTGGGGTTTAGGGTTTAGGGTTTAGAGGTTTAGGGTTTAGGGTTTATGATTTTGGGTTTACGGTTTACAATTTAGGGCACATGTTTTAAGGTTTAGGATTTAGGGGTTAATGGTTTAGGGTTTAGGACTTAGGAGATAGGGTTTAGGGTTTAGGGTTTAGGGTTTTAGATTTTAGTGTTTCAGATTTAGGATTTTAGGGTTTAGTATTTAGGACTTAGGGTTTAGGATTTTTGGGTTTTTGGTTGAGGCTTTAGGGTTTAGGGTTTAGGGTTTAGGGTTTAGGGTTTGGGTTTAGGTTTTAGGGTTTAGGGTTTAGGGTTTTTAGGGTTTGGGACATAGGGTTTTTAGGGTTTGGGTTTCATATTTAGGGTTTAGGTTTAGTTTAGGGTTTAAGGGTTTAGGTTTAGGGTTTTTAGGTTTAGGTTTTTAGGGTTTAGGGTTTAGGGGTTTACGTTTTAAGGGTTTGGTTTTAGGGTTTAGGATTACAGGGTTTAGGGTTACAAGGTTTTCGGGTTTTTCAAGTTTAGGGTTTGTTTTGGGTTTAGGGTTAGGGTTTAGGCTTGTAGGGTTTAGGGTTTTTAGGTTAGGGTTAGGGTTTAGGGTTTAGGTTTAGGTTAGGTTTAGTGTTAGGGTTTCTGGGTTTAGGGTTTGGGTTTAGGGTTTAGGGGTTTTAGGGTTTAGGTTAGAGGGTTAGGGTTTTTTAGGTTTAGGTTTAGGTTTTTTGTTTAGGGGTTTAGGGTTTAGGGTTTTAGGGGTTTTGGTTTAGTTTAGGGTTTAGGTGGGTTTTAGGGTTTATGGCTTTTTGGGTTTTAGGGTTTAGGGTTTATGTTTTAGGGTTTTTGGTTTTGGGTTTTAGGGTTTAGGGCTTGGGGTTTGGGGTTTAGGGCTTGGTTTTTAGGGTTTAGGTTTTGGGGGGTTTTAGGGTTTAAGGTTAGGGTTTTGGGGTTTGAGTTTTAGGGTTTAGGTTTAGGGTTTAGGTTTAGGGTTTAAGGGTTTTTTTGGGTTTAGGGTTTAGGTTTTAGTTTGGGGTTTAGGGTTTTTTTAGGGTTGTTTTGTTTAGGTTTAGGGTTTAGGGTTTAGGGTTTTTAGGTTTAGGTCTAGGGTTTAGGGTGTTTAGGTTTTTTGGGGTTTTTGTTATTTGGGTTTATGGTTCGGTTTGGGGTTTCGGTTTTAGCTGTTTCGGGTTAGGGGGTTTTGTTGGGTACGGTTTACACTTTAGGGCACATGTTTTAAGGTTTAGGATTTAGGGGTTAATGGTTTAGGGTTTAGGACTTAGGAGATAGGGTTTAGGGTTTAGGGTTTTTTAGTGTTTCAGATTTAGGGTTTTAGGGTTTAGTATTTAGAACTTAGGGTTTAGGATTTTTGGGTTTATGGTTGAGGGTTTAGGGTTTAGGGTTTAGGGCTTAGTTTTTAGGGTTTAGGGTTTAGGGTTTAGGTTTGAAGGTTTAGGGTTTAGGGTTTAGGTTTTAAGGTTTAGGGTTTAGGGTTTAGGTTTTAGGTTTAGGGTTTAGCGTTTAGAGTTTAGGGTCTAGGGTTTAGGGCTTATTGTTTAGGGTTTTTTTGGGTTTAGCGTTTCGGTTTTAGTGTTTATGTTTTAGCGTTTATGGTTAAGGTTTGGGGTTTAGGGTTTAGGGTTTAGAGGTTTAGGGTTTAGGGTTTATGATTTTGGGTTTACGGTTTACAATTTAGGGCACATGTTTTAAGGTTTAGGATTTAGGGGTTAATGGTTTAGGGTTTAGGACTTAGGAGATAGGGTTTAGGGTTTAGGGTTTAGGGTTTTCGATTTTAGTGTTTCAGATTTAGGATTTTAGGGTTTAGTATTTAGGACTGAGGGTTTAGGATTTTTGGGTTTTTGGTTGAGGCTTTAGGGTTTAGGGTTTAGGGCGTAGTTTTTAGGGTTTAGGGTTTAAGGTTTAGTGTTTAGGATTTGGGGTTTAGTCTTTAGGGGTTAGGGCATGGGTTTTAGGGTTTACGCTTTCGAGTTTAGGGTTTAGGGGTTAAGGGTTTAGGGTTTGGGACATAGGGTTTAGGGTTTTAGGGTTTAGGGTTTCATATTTAGGGTTTAGGGTTTAGGTTTAGGGTTTAGGGGTTAATGGTTTAGGGTTTAGGACTTAGGTGTTAGGGTTTAGGGTTTAGGGTTTAGGACTTAGGTGTTAGGGTTTAGGGTTTAGGGTTTAGGACTTAGGTGTTAGGGTTTAGGGTTTAGGGTTTTCGGGCTTAATGTTTCGGATTTAGTGTTTTAGAGTTTAGTGTTTAGGGTTTAGGGTTTTGGGTTTTTAGGGTTTAGGGTTTAGGATTTAGGGTTTAGGGTTTTAGGGTTTATAGTTAGGGTTTAGGGTTTAGGGTTTAGGTTTAGGGTTTAGTTTTTAGGGTTTAGGGTTTAGGGTTTAGGATTTAGGGCTTAGGGTTTTAGGGTTAGGGATTAGGGTTTAGGTTTAGGGTTTTTGTTTTTGGGTTAGGGTTTAGGGTTTAGGGTTTAGGGTTTAGGGTTTTAGGGTGTAGGGTTTAGGGTTTTTTGGGTTTAGGGTGTCGAGTTTAGGATGTATGGTTTTGGGGTTTTTGGGTTTAGGGTGTTGGGTTGAGGTTTTGGGGCTTTGGGTTAGGGTTTAGGGTTTAGGGTTAAGGGTTTAGTTTTTAGGGTTTACGGTTTAGCATTTAGGGTTGGTTTAGGGCATTGGCTTTCGGGCTCGGGGTTTAGGGTTTAGTTAGGAGTTTAGGGTTTAGGGTTTTGGATTTATGGTATTTTGTTTAGGGTTTAGTGTTTTTAGGGTTTAGGGTTTTTTGGTGTTAGGGTTTAGGGTTTAGTGTTATAGGGTTTTGGGTTTTGGGTTTCGAGGTGAGGGTTTTAGGGCTTAGGGTTTAGGGTTTGACGGTTTAGGGTTTTGGGTTTAGGGTGTTGTAGTTAAGGTTTTGGGTTTTGGGTTTAGGGTTTAGGGTTTAGGGCTTAGGTTTTAGTTTTTAGGGTTTAGGGTTTGGGGTTTAGGGTTTACGGTTTCGGATTGAGGGTTTAGGGTTTAGGGCATAGGTTTCGGTGTTTAGGGTTTAGGGTTTAGGGTTTGGGATTTAGGGTTTAGGGTTTAGGGTTTAGGGTTTAGGGGTTAAGGGTTTAGGGTTTAGGACTTAAGGGTTAGGGTTTAGGGTTTATGGTTTTAGGGTTTAGGGTTTTGGATTTAGGGTTTAGGGTTTAGGTTTTAGGGTTTAGGGTTTAGGTTTGAAGGTTTAGGGTTTAGGGTTTAGGTTTTAAGGTTTAGGGTTAGGGTTTAGGTTTTAGGGTTTAGGGTTTAGGGTTTAGAGTTTAGGGTCTAGGGTTTAGGGCTTATTGTTTAGGGTCTTTTTGGGTTTAGTGTTTCGGTTCTAGTGTTTATGTTTTAGCGTTTATGGTTAAGGTTTGGGGTTTAGGGTTTAGGGTTTAGAGGTTTAGGGTTTAGGGTTTATGATTTTGGGTTTACGGTTTACAATTTAGGGCACATGTTTTAAGGTTTAGGATTTAGGGGTTAATGGTTTAGGGTTTAGGACTTAGGAGATAGGGTTTAGGGTTTAGGGTTTAGGGTTTTCGATTTTAGTGTTTCAGATTTAGGGTTTTAGGGTTTAGTATTTAGAACTTAGGGTTTAGGATTTTTGGGTTTATGGTTGAGGGTTAGGGTTTAGGGTTTAGGGCTTAGTTTTTAGGGTTTAGGGTTTAGGGTTTAGGTTTGAAGGTTTAGGGTTTAGGGTTTAGGTTTTAAGGTTTAGGGTTTAGGGTTTAGGTTTTAGGGTTTAGGGTTTAGCGTTTAGAGTTTAGGGTCTAGGGTTTAGGGCTTATTGTTTAGGGTTTTTTTGGGTTTAGCGTTTCGGTTTTAGTGTTTATGTTTTAGCGTTTATGGTTAAGGTTTGGGGTTTAGGGTTTAGGGTTTAGAGGTTTAGGGTTTAGGGTTTATGATTTTGGGTTTACGGTTTACAATTTAGGGCACATGTTTTAAGGTTTAGGATTTAGGGGTTAATGGTTTAGGGTTTAGGACTTAGGAGATAGGGTTTAGGGTTTAGGGTTTAGGGTTTTCGATTTTAGTGTTTCAGATTTAGGATTTTAGGGTTTAGTATTTAGGTCTTAGGGTTTAGGATTTTTGGGTTTTTGGTTGAGGCTTTAGGGTTTAGGGTTTAGGGCGTAGTTTTTAGGGTTTAGGGTTTAGGGTTTAGTGTTTAGGATTTGGGGTTTAGTCTTTAGGGGTTAGGGCATGGGTTTTAGGGTTTAGGCTTTCGAGTTTAGGGTTTAGGGTTTAGGGGTTAAGGGTTTAGGGTTTGGGACATAGGGTTTAGGGTTTTAGGGTTTAGGGTTTCATATTTAGGGTTTAGGGTTTAGGTTTAGGGTTTAGGGGTTAATGGTTTAGGGTTTAGGACTTAGGTGTTAGGGTTTAGGGTTTAGGGTTTAGGACTTAGGTGTTAGGGTTTAGGGTTTAGGGTTTAGGACTTAGGTGTTAGGGTTTAGGGTTTAGTGTTTTCGGGCTTAATGTTTTGGATTTAGTGTTTTAGAGTTTAGTGTTTAGGGTTTAGGGTTTTGGGTTTTTAGGGTTTAGGGTTTAGGATTTAGGGTTTAGGGTTTTAGGGTTTATAGTTTAGGGTTTAGGGTTTAGGGTTTAGGGTTTAGGGTTTAGTTTTTAGGGTTTAGGGTTTAGGGTTTAGGATTTAGGGCTTAAGGTTTTAGGGTTTAGGGCTTAGGGTTTAGGTTTTAGGGTTTTTGTTTTTGGGTTTAGGGTTTAGGTTTTAAGCTTTAGGGTTTAGGGTTTAGGGTTTAGGGTTTAGGGTTTTTGGGTTTAGGGTGTATGGTTTAGGGGTTTTTGGGTTTAGGGTGTCGGGTTTAGTGTTTGGGGTTTTGGGTTAGGGTTAAGGGTTTAGTTGTTAGGGTTAAGGTTTTAGGGTTTACGGTTTACCATTTAGGGTTAGTTTAGGGCATTGGCTTTAGGGGTTGGGGTTTAGGGTTTAGTGTTTTGGGTTTAGGAGTTTGGGGTTTAGGGTTTTGGATTTATGGTATTCTGTTTAGGGTTTAGTGTTTTTAGGGTTTAGGGTTTTTTGGTATTAGGGTTTAGTGTTTAACGTTATAGGGTTTAGGGTTTTGGGTTTCAGGTTTAGGGTTTTAGGGCTTAGGGTTTATGGTTTGACGGTTTAGGGTTTTGTGTTTAGGGTCTTATAGTTAAGGTTTTGGGTTTTGGGTTTACGGTTTAGGGTTTGGGGCTTAGGTTTTAGTTTTTAGGGTTTAGGGTTTGGGGTTTAGGGTTTACGGTTTCGGATTGAGGGTTTAGGGTTTAGGGCATAGGTTTCGGTGTTTAGGGTTTAGGGTTTAGGGTTTAGGGTTTAGGGTTTAGGGTTTAGGGTTTAGGATTTAGGAGTTTGGGTTTAGGGTTTAGGGTTTAGGGTTTTAGGGTTTAGGGTTTTGGATTTAGGGTTTAGGGTTTAGGGTTTAGGGTTTAGGGTTTAGGTTTTAAGGTTTAGGGTTTAGGGTTTAGGTTTTAAGGTTTAGGGTTTAGGGTTTAGGTTTTAGGGTTTAGGGTTTAGGGTTTAGGGTTTAGGGTTTAGGGTTTAGGGCTTATTGTTTAGGGTTTTTTTGGGTTTAGGGTTTCGGTTTTAGTGTTTATGTTTTAGCGTTTATGGTTAAGGTTTGGGGTTTAGGGTTTAGGGTTTAGAGGTTTAGGGTTAGGGTTTATGATTTTGGGTTTACGGTTTACAATTTAGGGCACATGTTTTAAGGTTTAGGATTTAGGGGTTAATGGTTTAGGGCTTAGGACTTAGGAGATAGGGTTTAGGGTTTAGGGTTTAGGGTTTTCGGTTTTAGTGTTTCAGATTTAGGGTTTTAGGGTTTAGTATTTAGAACTTAGGGTTTAGGATTTTTGGGTTTATGGTTGAGGGTTTAGGGTTTAGGGTTTAGGGCTTAGTTTTTAGGGTTTAGGGTTTAGGGTTTAGGTTTGAAGGTTTCGGGTTTAGGGTTTAGGTTTTAAGGTTTAGGGTTTAGGGTTTAGGTTTTAGGGTTTAGGGTTTAGCGTTTAGAGTTTAGGGTCTAGGGTTTAGGGCTTATTGTTTAGGGTTTTTTTGGGTTTAGCGTTTCGGTTTTAGTGTTTATGTTTTAGCGTTTATGGTTAAGGTTTGGGGTTTAGGGTTTAGGGTTTAGAGGTTTAGGGTTTAGGGTTTATGATTTTGGGTTTACGGTTTACAATTTAGGGCACATGTTTTAAGGTTTAGGATTTAGGGGTTAATGGTTTAGGGTTTAGGACTTAGAAGATAGGGTTTAGGGTTTAGGGTTTAGGGTTTTCGATTTTAGTGTTTCAGATTTAGGATTTTAGGGTTTAGTATTTAGGACTTAGGGTTTAGGATTTTTGGGTTTTTGGTTGAGGCTTTAGGGTTTAGGGTTTAGGGCGTAGTTTTTAGGGTTTAGGGTTTAGGGTTTAGTGTTTAGGATTTGGGGTTTAGTCTTTAGGGGTTAGGGCATGGGTTTTAGGGTTTAGGCTTTCGAGTTTAGGGTTTAGGGTTTAGGGGTTAAGGGTTTAGGGTTTGGGACATAGGGTTTAGGGTTTTAGGGTTTAGGGTTTCATATTTAGGGTTTAGGGTTTAGGTTTAGGGTTTAGGGGTTAATGGTTTAGGGTTTAGGACTTAGGTGTTAGGGTTTAGGGTTTAGGGTTTAGGACTTAGGTGTTAGGGTTAGGGTTTAGGGTTTAGGACTTAGGTGTTAGGGTTTAGGGTTTAGGGTTTTCGGGCTTAATGTTTCGGATTTAGTGTTTTAGAGTTTAGTGTTTAGGGTTTTGGGTTTTGGGTTTTTAGGGTTTAGGGTTTAGGATTTAGGGTTTAGGGTTTTAGGGTTTATAGTTTAGGGTTTAGAGTTTAGGGTTTAGGGTTTAGTTTTAGGGTTTAGGGTTTAGGGTTTAGGATTTAGGGCTTAGGGTTTTAGGGTTTAGGGCTTAGGGTTTAGGTTTTAGGGTTTTTGTTTTTGGGTTTAGGGTTTAGGTTTTAAGCTTTAGGGTTTAGGGTTTAGGGTGTAGGGTTTAGGGTTTTTGGGTTTAGGGTGTATGGTTTAGGGGTTTTTGGGTTTAGGGTGTCGGGTTTAGTGTTTGGGGTTTTGGGTTAGGGTTAAGGGTTTAGTTGTTAGGGTTAAGGTTTTAGGGTTTACGGTTTACCATTTAGGGTTAGTTTAGGGCATTGGCTTTAGGGGTTGGGGTTTAGGGTTTAGTGTTTTGGGTTTAGGAGTTTGGGGTTTAGGGTTTTGGATTTATGGTATTCTGTTTAGGGTTTAGTGTTTTTAGGGTTTAGGGTTTTTTGGTATTAGGGTTTAGTATTTAACGTTATAGGGTTTAGGGTTTTGGGTTTCAGGTTTAGGGTTTTAGGACTTAGGGTTTATGGTTTGACGGTTTAGGGTTTTGTGTTTAGGGTCTTATAGTTAAGGTTTTGGGTTTTGGGTTTACGGTTTAGGGTTTGGGGCTTAGGTTTTAGTTTTTAGGGTTTAGGGTTTGGGGTTTAGGGTTTAGGGTTTCGGATTGAGGGTTTAGGGTTTAGGGCATAGGTTTCGGTGTTTAGGGTTTAGGGTTTAGGGTTTGGGATTTAGGGTTTAGGGTTTAGGGTTTAGGGTTTAGGGGTTAAGGGTTTAAGGTTTAGGACTTAGGGGTTAGGGTTTAGGGTTTATGGTTTTAGGGTTTAGGGTTTTGGATTTAGGTTTAGGGTTTAGGTTTTAGGGTTTAGGGTTTAGGTTTTAAGGTTTAGGGTTTAGGGTTTAGGTTTTTAAGGTTTAGGGTTTAGGGTTTAGGTTTTAGGGTTTAGGGTTTAGCGTTTAGAGTTTAGGGTCTAGGGTTTAGGGCTTATTGTTTAGGGTTTTTTTGGGTTTAGGGTTTCGGTTTTAGTGTTTATGTTTTAGCGTTTATGGTTAAGGTTTGGGGTTAAGGGTTTAGGGTTTAGAGGTTTAGGGTTTAGGGTTTATGATTTTGGGTTTACGGTTTACAATTTAGGGCACATGTTTTAAGGTTTAGGATTTAGGGGTTAATGGTTTAGGGTTTAGGACTTAGGAGATAGGGTTTAGGGTTTAGGGTTTAGGGTTTTCGGTTTTAGTGTTTCAGATTTAGGGTTTTAGGGTTTAGTATTTAGAACTTAGGGTTTAGGATTTTTGGGTTTATGGTTGAGGATTTAGGGTTTAGGGTTTAGGGCTTAGTTTTTAGGGTTTAGGGTTTAGGGTTTAGTTTTTAGGATTTGGGGTTTAGTCTTTAGGGGTTAGGGCACGGGTTTTAGGGTTTAGGCTTTTGAGTTTAGGGTTTAGGGTTTAGGGGTTAAGGGTTTAGTGTTTGGGACATAGGGTTTAGGGTTTTAGGGTTTAGGGTTTCATATTTAGGGTTTAGGGTTTTGGTTTAGGGTTTAGGAGTTAATGGTTTAGGGTTTAGGACTTAGGTGTTAGGGTTTAGGGTTTAGGGTTTAGGACTTAGGTGTTAGGGTTTAGGGTTTAGGGTTTAGGACTTAGGTGTTAGGGTTTAGGGTTTAGGGTTTTCGGGTTTAGTGTTTCGGATTTAGGGTTTTAGGGTTTAGTGTTTAGGGTTTTGGGTTTTGGGTTTTTAGGGTTTAGGGTTTAGGATTTAGGGTTTAGGGTTTTAGGGTTTATGGTTGAGGGTTTAGGATTTAGGTTTTAGGGCTTAGTTTTAAGGGTTTAGGGTTTATGGTTGTGCGTTTAGTGTTTAGGATTTGGGGTTTAGTCTTTAGGGCTTAGGGCACGGGTTTTAGGGTTTTGGCTTTTGAGTTTAGTGTTTAGGGTTTAGGGGTTTAGGGTTTAGGGTTTTAGGGTTTAGGGTTTCGGATTTAGGGTTTAAGTTTTTGTGTTTAGGGTTTAGGGTTTAGGTTTTAAGGTTTAGTGTTTAGTGTTTAGGGTTTAGGGTTTAGAATTTAGGGTTTACGGTTTAGGGTTTAGGGTTTTTAGGGTTTAGTGTTTAGGATTAAGGGTTTAGGGTTTTTTGGGTTTAGGGTTTAGGGTTTAGGGTTTAGGGTTTTTAGGGTTTAGGGTTTAGGATTAAGGGATTAGGGTTTTTTGGGTTTAGGGTTTAGGGTTTAGGGTTTTAGGGTTTAGGGTTTAGGGTTTAGGGTTTAGTGTTTAGGGTTTAGGGTTTAGGGTTTAGGGTTTAGGGTTTAGGGTTTAGGATTTTGGGTTTAGGGTTTGGGGTTTAGGATTTAGGGTTTTAGGATTTAGGGTTTCGGATTTAGGGCTTAGGGTTTAGGGTTTTGGGTTTAAGGTTTATGGGTTAGGTTTTAAGGTTTAGGATAGAGGGTTTAGTGTGTAGGGTTTAGGGTTTTTTGGGTTTAGGGTGTCAGGTTTAGGGTATGCGGTTTAGGGTTTAGGGTTTAGGGTTAGGGTCAAGGGTTTAGGGTTTAGGGTTTAGGATTTAGAATTTAGAGTTTTTGTGTTTATGGTTTAGGGTTTAGGGTTTAGGGATTAGTTTTTAGGGTTTAGGGTTTAGGGTTTAGGATTTAAGGTTTAGTGTTTAGGGGTTAGGGCATGGTTTTTAGGGTTTAGGGTTTCCGGTTTAGGGTTAATGGTTTAGGGGTTAAGGGTTTAGGGTTTAGGACTTAGGGTTTAGGGTTTAGGGTTTAGGTTTTTTAGGTTTAGGGTTTTGGATGTAGGGTTTAAGGTTTCGTTTATAGGGTTTAGGGTTTAGGGTTTAGGATTTATGGTTTAGTGTTTAGAGTGTCGGGTTTAGGGTTTAGAATTAAGGGTTTAAGGTTTAGGGTTTAGAGTTTTTAGGGTTTAGGGTTTCGGACTAAGGGTTTTGGGTTTTTTTGGTTTAGGGTTTTAGGGTTTTGGGTTTAGGTATTAGGGTTTAGTTTTTAGGGTTTATGTTTTAGGGTTTAGGGTTTAGGATTTATGGTTTAGGGTTTAAGGTTTAGGGTTTAGGGTTTAGGGTTTAGGAGTTAGGGTTTTGGGTTTAGGGTTTACGATTTAGGGTTTAGGGTTTTGGGGTTTAGGGTTTGGGATTTTGGGCTTAGGGTTTTTTTTTTTTTTTTTTGGTTTTGGGTTTAAGGTTTATGGTTTAGGTTTTAAGGTTTAGGATTTACGATTTAGGGTGTAGGGTTTAGGGTTTTTTGGGTTTAGGGAGTCGGGTTTAGGGTTTCAGTTTTAGGGTTTAGGAGTTTGGCTTTAGCGTTTTGTTTTTAGGGTTTAGGGTTTAGGGTTTACAGTTTAGCATTTAGGTTTTAGGGTTTAGGGCATAGGCTGTAGGGCTCAGGGTTTAGGGTTTGGGGTTTGGGGTTTAAGGTGTAGGGTATTGATTGTGGGTAATGTGGTTTGGGTTTAGGGTTTAAGGTTTTTGGGGTTTAGGGTTTAGGGTTTAGCGTTATAGGTTTTAGGGTTTTGGGTTTTGGGTTTAGGATTTTAGGGCTTAAGGTTTTGGACTTAGGGGGTTAGGGTTTATGGTTTAGTGTTTTAGGGATTCAGATTTAGGGTTTAGGGTTTTGTGTTTAGGGTTTAGGATTTACGCTTTAGGTTTTAAGGTTTGAGGCTTAGCGTTTAGGGTTTAGGGTCCAGGGTTTAGGGTTTTATTGGTTTAGGGTTTCGGGTTTAGTATTTATGGTTTAGGATTTTGGGTTTGGGTTTTGGGTTTAGGGTTTAGGGTTCAGTTTTTAGTGTTTATGGTTTAGTGTTTAGGGTTTAGGGATTAAGATTTAAGGTTTAGGTTTTTCGTTTAGACCAAAAGTTTTGGGGTTTCGTGTTTATGGGTTTAGGGTTTACAGTTTAGGATTTAGGGGGTTAAGGTTTAGGGTTTTTTGGTTTTACGGTCTAGGATTGAGGGTTTAGGGTTTTTTATACTTTAGGGTTTAGGGTTTAAGGTTTTAGGGTTTAGGGTTTAGGTTTTATGGTGTAGGGTTTAGGATTTAGGATTTAGGGTTTAAGGCTTAGGGTTTAGGGCATAGGTTTTAGGGTTTAGGGTTTAGGGTTTAGGGGTTTACGGTTTAGTGTTTAGGGTTTAGGGTTTAGGGTTTAGGGTTTAGGATTTAGGGTTTCGGGTTTTAGGTTTTAGGGTTTTAGGGTTTAGGGTTTAGGGTTTAGTTTTTAGGGTTTAGGGTTTAGGGTTTAGGGTTTAGGGTTTAGGATTTAGGGTTTAGGGTTTAGGGTTTAGGGCATAGGTTTTAGGGTTTAGGGTTTAGGGTTTAGGGTTTAGGGTTTAGGGGTTATGGGTTTAGGGTTTAGGACTTAGGGGTTAGGGTTTAGGGTTTAGGGTTTTTGGGTTTAGGGTTTCGGATTTAGGGCTTACAGTTTAGTGTTTAAGATTTAGGGTTTAGGGTTTAGGGTTTAGGTTTTAAGGTTCAGGGTTTAGGGTTCAGTGTTTAGGGTTTAGGATTTAGGGTTTAGGGTTTAGGGTTTAGGGTTTCTAAGTTTTTTGTTTTAGGATTAAGGGTTTAGGGTTTTTTGGGTTTAGGGTTTAGGGTTTAGGATTAAGGGTTTTGGGGTTAAGGTATCGGGTTCTGTTTTTAGGGTTTAGTTTTTAGGATTTAAGGTTTAGGGTTTAGGGTTTAGGGCACATGTTTTGGGGTTTAGAGTTTAGGGTTCAGGGTTTAGGGGTTAGTGCTTTAGGGTTTAGGACTTAGGAGTTAGGGTTTAGGGTTTAGGGTTTTCGGGTTTAGGGTTTCGGATTTAGGGTTTTAGGATTTAGTGTTTAGTGTTTTGGGTTTTTGGTTTTGAGGGTTTAGGGTTTAGGATTTAGGGTTTTGGGTTTTAGGGTTTATGGTTGGGGGTTTAGGGTTTAGGGTTTAGGGTTTAGGGTTTAGGGTTTGATGTTTAGGGTTTAGGGTTTAGTGTTTAGGATTTAGGGTTTAGTCTTTAGGTTAGGGAACAGGGTTTAGGGTTTAGGGTTTCGAGTTTAGTGTTTGGGGTTTGGGACATAGGGGTTAGGGTTTAGGGTTTAGTATTTTTGGGTTTAGGTTTTAAGGTTTAGTGTTTAGGATTTAGGGTTTAGGCTTTAGGCTTTAGGCTTTAGGCTTTAAGGTTTAGTGTTTGTTGTTTAGGGTTTAGGGTTTAGGATTAAGGGTTTAGGGTTTTTTGGGTTTAGGGTTTAGGGTTTAGGGTTTTAGGGTTTTGGGTTTTGGGTTTAGTTTTTAGGGTTTATGCTTTAGGGTTTAGGGTTTAGGGTTTAGGGTTTAGGATATACGGTTTAGGGTTTAGGGTTTAGGGTTTAGGGTTTAGGGTTTAGGGTTTAGGATTTAGGGTTTAGGGTTTAGGGTTTAGGATTTAGGGTTTTAGGGTTTAGGGTTTCGGATTTAGGGCTTAAGGTTTTGGGTTTCAGGTTTTTCTTTTAGGGTTTAGGCTTTAAGGTTTATGGTTTAGGTTTTATGGTTTATGATTTAGGGTTTAGGGTGTAGGGTTTAGGGTTTTTAGGGTTTAGGGTATCGGGTTTAGGGTTTAGGGTTTAGGGTTACGGTTAAGGGTTTAGGGTTTAGGGTTTAGGGCAGAAGTTTTAGGATTTAGGGTTTCGGGTTTAGGGTTTATGGTTTAGGGGTTATGCGTTTAGGGTTTGGAACTTGGGGGTTAGGGTTTAGGGTTTCGGGTTTAGGGCTTACGGATTAGTGTTTAAGGTTTAGCGTTTAGGGTTTAGGGTTTAGGGTTTAGGTTTTAAGGTTTAGGGTATAGAGTTTAGTGTTTGGGGTGTAGGATTTAGGGTTTAGTGTTTAGGGTTTAGGCTTTTGGGTTTAGAGGTTTAGGGTTTAGGGTTTAGGGTTTAAGGTTTTTGGTTTAGAGGTTTTAGGTTTAGGGTTTAGGATTTTTGGTTTAGGGTTTAGGGTTTAGGGCACAGGTTTTTGGGTTTAGGGTTTAGGTTTTAGGGTTAAGGGTTTTGGGGTTAATGGTTTAGGGTTTAGGAGTTAGGTGTTAAGGTTTAGGGTTTAGGGTTTTCGGGTTTAGTGTTTCAGATTTAGGGTTTTAGGGTTTAGTGTTTTGGCTTTTGGGTTTTTAGGGTTTAGGGTTTAGGATTTAGGGTTTAGGGTTTTTGGGTTTATGGTTGAGGGTTTAGGGTTTAGGGTTTAGGGTTTAGTTTTTAGGGTTTAGGTCTTAGGGTTTAGGATTTAGGGTTTAGGGTTTTGGATTTAGGGTTTAGGGTTTAGGTTTTAGGATTTTTGTTTTAGGGTTTAGGGTTTAGGTTTTAAGGTTTAGGGTTTAGGGTTTAAGGTTTTTTGGGTTTAGGTTGTAGGGTTTAAGGGTTTTTGGGCTTTGGGTGTCGGGTTTAGGGTTGGGGTTTAGGGTGTCGGGTTTAGGGTTTGGGGTTTTGGGTTAGGGTTTAGGGTTTAGGTTTAAGGGTTTAGTTTTTTGGGTTAAGGTTTTAGGGTTTACGGCTTAGCATTGAGGGTTAGTTTATGGCATTGGCTTTACGGCTCGGGGTTTAGTGTTTTGGGTTTTGGGTTTAGGGTTTTGGATTTAGGGTATTGTGTTTAGGGTTTATTGTTTTTAGGGTTTAGGGTTTGGGATTTAGGGTTTAGGGTTTTTTGGTATTAGTGTTTAGGGTTTAGCGTTATAGGGTTTAGGGTTTATGATTTCGGGTTTCGGGTTTACTGTTTTAGGGGTTAGGGTTTAGGGTTTAGGGTTTGGCGGTTTACGATTTTGGGTTTAGGGTGTAGTAGTTAAGGTTTTGGGTTTTGGGTTTAGGGTTTAGGGTTTAGGGCTTACGTTTTAGTTTTTAGGGTTTAGGGTTTGGGGTTAAGGGTTTAGGGTTTAAGATTTAGGATTTAGGGTTTAGGGCATAGGTTTCAGGGTTTAGGGTTTAGGCTTTAGGGTTTAGGATTTAGCGTTTAGTGTTTAAGGGTTACGAGTTTAAGGTTTTGGACTTAGGGGGTTAGGGTTTAGGGTTTGGGGTTTAAGGGTTTAGGGTTTCGGATTTAGGGTTTTCGGTTTACTCTTTAGGGTATAGGGTTTAGGTTTTAGGGTTTAGGGTTTAGGTTTTAATGTTTAGGTTTTAGGGTTTAGGGTTTAAAGTCTTGGGTTTAGGGTTTATTGTTTTGGGTTTTGTGGGTTGAGGGTTTTAGGTTTAGTGTTTATGGTTTAGGGTTTAGGATTTAATTTTTAAGGTTCTGGGGTTAGGGTTTAGGGTTTCGGGTTGTTTGATTTAGGGTTTAGGGTTTAGGTTTTACGGCATAGGTTTCAGGGTTTAGGGTTTAGGGTTTAGGATTTAGGGTTAAGGGTTTTGGGGTTAAGGGTTTTAGGTTTTGGGGTTAGGGGTTAGGGTTTAGGGTTTAGGGTTTTACGGGTTTGGGTTTTGGATTTAGGATTTACGGTTTAGTGTTTAGGGTTTAGGGTTTAGGGTTTAGGGTTTAGGGTTTAGGTTTTAAGGGCTAGGGTCTAGCGTTTATGGTTTAGGGTCTAGGGTTTAGGGCTTATTGTTTACGGTTTTTTGGGTTTAGGGGTTAAGGGTTTAGGGTTTGGGACATAGGGTTTAGGGTTTTAGGGTTTAGGGTTTCATATTTAGGGTTTAGGGTTTAGGTTTAGGGTTTAGGGGTTAATGGTTTAGGGTTTAGGACTTAGGTGTTAGGGTTTAGGGTTTAGGGTTTAGGACTTAGGTGTTAGGGTTTAGGGTTTAGGGTTTAGGACTTAGGTGTTAGGGTTTAGGGTTTAGGGTTTTCGGGCTTAATGTTTCGGATTTAGTGTTTTAGAGTTTAGTGTTTAGGGTTTTGGGTTTTGGGTTTTTAGGGTTTAGGGTTTAGGATTTAGGGTTTAGGGTTTTAGGGTTTATAGTTGAGGGTTTAGAGTTTAGGGTTTAGGGTTTAGTTTTTAGGGTTTAGGGTTTAGGGTTTAGGATTTAGGGCTTAGGGTTTTAGGGTTTAGGGCTTAGGGTTTAGGTTTTAGGGTTTTTGTTTTTGGGTTTAGGGTTTAGGTTTTAAGCTTTAGGGTTTAGGGTTTAGGGTTTTTGGGTTTAGGGTGTATGGTTTAGGGTTTTTGGGTTTAGGGTGTCGGGTTTAGTGTTTGGGGTTTTGGGTTAGGGTTAAGGGTTTGGTTGTTAGGGTTAAGGTTTTAAGGTTTACGGTTTACCATTTAGGGTTAGTTTAGGGCATTGGCTTTAGGGGTTGGGGTTTAGGGTTTAGTGTTTTGGGTTTAGGAGTTTGGGGTTTAGGGTTTTGGATTTATGGTATTCTGTTTAGGGTTTAGTGTTTTTAGGGTTTAGGGTTTTTTGGTATTAGGGTTTAGTGTTTAACGTTATAGGGTTTAGGGTTTTGGGTTTCAGGTTTAGGGTTTTAGGGCTTAGGGTTTATGGTTTGACGGTTTAGGGTTTTGTGTTTAGGGTCTTATAGTTAAGGTTTTGGGTTTTGGGTTTACGGTTTAGGGTTTGGGGCTTAGGTTTTAGTTTTTAGGGTTTAGGGTTTGGGGTTTAGGGTTTAGGGTTTCGGATTGAGGGTTTAGGGTTTAGGGCATAGGTTTCAGTGTTTAGGGTTTAGGGTTTAGGGTTTGGGATTTAGGGTTTAGGGTTTAGGGTTTAGGGTTTAGGGGTTAAGGGTTTAGGGTTTAGGACTTAGGGGTTAGGGTTTAGGGTTTAGGGTTTTAGGGTTTAGGGTTTTGGATTTAGGGTTTAGGGTTTAGGTTTTAGGGTTTAGGGTTTAGGTTTGAAGGTTTAGGGTTTAGGGTTTAGGTTTTAGGGTTTAGGGTTTAGGGTTTAGGGTTTAGGTTTAGGTTTAGGGTTTAGGGTTTAGCGTTTAGAGTTTAGGGTCTAGGGTTTAGGGCTTATTGTTTAGGGTTTTTTTGGGTTTAGGGTTTCGGTTTTAGTGTTTATGTTTTAGCGTTTATGGTTAAGGTTTGGGGTTTAGGTTTTAGGGTTTAGAGGTTTAGGGTTTAGGGTTTAGGGTTTATGATTTTGGGTTTACGGTTTACAATTTAGGGCACATGTTTTAAGGTTTAGGATTTAGGGGTTAATGGTTTAGGGTTTAGGACTTAGGAGATAGGGTTTAGGGTTTAGGGTTTAGGGTTTTCGGTTTTAGTGTTTCAGATTTAGGGTTTTAGGGTTTAGTATTTAGAACTTAGGGTTTAGGATTTTTGGGTTTATGGTTGAGGGTTTAGGGTTTAGGGTTTAGGGCTTAGTTTTTAGGGTTTAGGGTTTAGGGTTTAGTTTTTAGGATTTGGGGTTTAGTCTTTAGGGGTTAGGGCACGGGTTTTAGGGTTTAGGCTTTCGAGTTTAGGGTTTAGGGTTTAGGGGTTAAGGGTTTAGTGTTTGGGACATAGGGTTTAGGGTTTTAGGGTTTAGGGTTTCATATTTAGGGTTTAGGGTTTAGGTTTAGGGTTTAGGAGTTAATGGTTTAGGGTTTAGGGCTTAGGTGTTAGGGTTTAGGGTTTAGGGTTTAGGACTTAGGTGTTAGGGTTTAGGGTTTAGGGTTTAGGACTTAGGTGTTAGGGTTTAGGGTTTAGGGTTTCTAAGTTTTTTGTTTTAGGATTAAGGGTTTAGGGTTTTTTGGGTTTAGGGTTTAGGGTTTAGGATTAAGGGTTTTGGGGTTAAGGTATCGGGTTCTGTTTTTAGGGTTTAGTTTTTAGGATTTAAGGTTTAGGGTTTAGGGTTTAGGGCACATGTTTTGGGGTTTAGAGTTTAGGGTTCAGGGTTTAGGGGTTAGTGCTTTAGGGTTTAGGACTTAGGAGTTAGGGTTTAGGGTTTAGGATTTATGCCTTAGGGTTTTAGAATTTAGACTTTCGGATTTTGGTCATTGGGTTTGGGGTTTAGGGTTTATATTTTAGGGTTTAGGGTTTAGGTTTTAAGGTTTAGGGTTTAGGGTTTTGGGTGCAGGGTTTAGGGTTGAGGGTTTTGGGTTTAGGGTTCAGGGATGAGGGTTTACGCCATAGGTTTTAGAGTTTAGGTCTTCTGGTTTAAGGTTTAGGATTGAGGGCTTATGGCTTTAGGGTTGGGGACTTATGGGTTAAGGTTTTGGGTTTAGGGTTTTACTGTTAGGGTTTCAGATTTAGAGTTAGGGTTTAGGGTTTAGGGTTCAAGGTTTAGGTTTTAAGGTTTAGGGTTTAGGGTTTAGGGTTTAGTGTTGACCTTATTGGTCACGCCAGGTTTTGATTATGACAAATACTCATTGTATCTAATGAATGTTTTGAGGTTTTGTGCAGGAATCAAGAATGATAAGATCAAGATGTGCACAAAGCAAGAAAAGCTTGAAGACCAAATCATATTCTTTGCAATATATTTATATTGGTCTGTAATAGTAATTAGGGCATTCGGTTTGTAATAAGCTCACGCACATCACATGTATGATTTACTACGTAAGCTCAAACCGAACCATGAATGAGAAAGGACCGTAGAAAGACCTTAGGGTGCCCTTAGAACACACACATATTCACATATATTTGTTTAGGCACTTGAATAGGAATTGTTTGGGTCAATACAGGACTGAAATGCACCCTTGGTGCACTTTCGGTCGACCGGCCAATTCAGTTCAATCTGGCCTGGTCGACCGAAACCGGTCCGGGTCAACTGTTTGACCCAGGCCCGATCGACCGAGCCCTTATAGGTCATTTGACCTCGATCGACCGAACCTCTTGGGAGTCAACTTTTTGACCTCCCGGTCGACCGACCAGATTTGTACTCCACCTGCCTGGTCAACCGAGGGGTCTTGGGAGGATTCCCAACGGTCTGGTCGACCGAGCCATGCAATTCAAAAAGGGGCCGGTCGACCGAACCTCAGAGTTTTGGAAAATCGCCCTTGCCCGGTCGACCGACCACTCAGTTCAAAATGCCCCTGGTCGACCGAGCCACTTGAGTCCTGGTCGACCGAACCATTTCTGGTCGACCAGACCTCTCGGGTTGGTCCAATTTTTATCGTGGTTAATATTTTTCTAAACAGGGCTAAAATGCCTTAAACGTCATTAAACTTTTCTAATAATACCCAATAGGTCCCCAACGGTCATATTTTCTCCCTTGCCTATATATACAAGTTCATTTGAGAAAATTAGTGTGGGATTAGTCACTTTGATTAGGGAAAATTCTTTGAAAAACCAAAACCCTATAACACTCATTTCCAAGCTCCACACACTCAATCCTACGTTCTCATATTGCCTACATCATTTGTAAGTTGGTTTTGAGTGTTTATATTTAATAGGTTTGCTCTCCCATTCATATTTGATTGATTTATTTTGATTGAGAGCTAAACCTAAGTATTCTTAGGAGACTTTGTTAATAAGTCTATCCTAAGAAGACTTTGATAGATCTTCTAAGATTTGCACCTTCGTTGCAACATCTTAAGAAGTTGGTATTTGCATTTTGGTTGCAAAAACATTTTCAAATATCTACTGTGTTTTTATCTTGAAAATATTTGATGAGATATTTGCTAGTGTGATAAAATCTTTGTTGCAATATTCGTTAACTCATATATCCCTTGCTGAATACAAAGATTGAGTATCCTTTTTGCAAACCAAATTTATACGTTGCTAGAGCTTCATATACATATATGTATTGAGAACACTTGTTGATTGAAATATATGAAGTTTGGATAATATCTTTGTTTGAGCACTTAGATTGAATATCCTGTGATACAAAGATAATTTAGGTTTGCACTCTCACGCCCTCATTACAACGATAGTAAATCTATTTGAGAGTTGACATCTTAGACCACATTGAGCTTACATATTAAATCATACTATGGTGTTTGTAATTGCGCGAATTTGGGTACATATCTGCTTTACTTGAAAGCACAATCACTGTACCATTTCATTGTAATACACTTTGGTTGTATTTCCAGGCACGGGCCTGAAGAGGGAGACTAGCCCTGGAATAGTCCCGGATTGGCTTAGACCCGGTTAGGAAAGCTAGGTGCGTCGTCCTGTTAAGGCGTGTAGGTTGAGGTCAGCCCCGCTAATTGACCTGGTTAAGGTTGAGGTCAGCCCTGTGTTAATTTGACCTGGTTGTATACGGTGTCGCTCCACCCTTAAGTGAGCTATTAGTGGAATCCTCCTGCTTGCGAGCTTGAGGCGGGGACATAGGCACAGTTAGCCGAACCCTGATAACATATCGTGTGTTTGCTTACATTTCCACACTTTACATTTACCGCACATGTATGTTATGGGTGAATGATGCGTATGACTTAATTTTCATATTATATTTATCTACGCATTTGGAAATTGCATAGACAGACCCTAGGTTGTGCATATACTGTTGTTAAATACATTAACCTAGGAGAAAAAGTTTAAAATTTCAATTCACCCCCCCTCTTGGGAATACACAAATTCTAACATTTAGGGTTTAGGGTTTAGGATTTTGGGGTTGAGGTTTGGGGTTTAGGGTTTTAGGTTTTAGGGTTTCGGATTTAGGGTTTAGGGTTTAGTGTTTAGGGTTTAGGGTTTAGGGTTTAGGGTTTAGGTTTTAAGTTTTGGGTTTCGGGTTTAGGGTCTAGGGTTTAGGGGTTTATGGTTTAGTGTCTAGGGTTTAAGGTTTAGGGTTTAGGGTTTAGGGTTTAGGGTTTAGGATTTAGGGTTTAGGGTTTTAGGTTTTAGGGTTTAGGGTTTTGGATTTAGGGTTTAGGGTTTAGTTTTTAGGTTTTAGGATTTAGGGTTTGGAGTTTAGGGTTTAGGATTTTAGGTTTAGGGTTCAGGGATGAGGGTTTACGCCATAGGTTTTAGGGTTTAGGTCTTCTGGTTTAGGGGTTAGGATTTAGGGCTTATAGCTTTAGGGTTGGGGACTTATGGGTTAGGGTTTAGGGTTTAGGGTTTTACGGTTTAGGGTTTCGGATTTAGAGTTAGTGTTTAGGGTTTAATGTTTATGGTTTAGGGTTCAAGGTTTAGGTTTTAAGGTTTAGGGTTTAGGGTTTAGGGTTTAGGGTTTAGGGTTTAGGATTTAGGGTTTTGGGTTTTGGGTTTCTAGGGTTTAGGGTTTAGGGTATTTTGGGTTTTGGGTTTTGGGTTTTAGGGTTTTAGTGTTAGGGTTTAGGGTTTTGTTTTTAGGGTTTAGGTTTTAGGTTTTGGGTTTATGGTTTTGGGTTTAGGGTTTAGGGTTTCAGGTTTACGATTTTGGATTTTGGGTTTAGGCTTTTAGATTTAGTGTTTAGGGTTTAAGGTTTAGGGTTTAGGGTTTAGTGTTTAGAGTTTAGGGTTTAGGTTTTTAGGTTTAAGTTTTAGGGTTTAGGAATTATGGTTTAAAATTTAGGGTTTTGGGTTTAGGGTTTAGGGTTTAGGGCGTAGGCTTTAGGGCTCAGGGTTTAGGGTTTTGGGTTTGGGGTTTATAGGTTTAGGGTATTGGGTTTTGGATTTAGTGTATTGTTTTTAGGATTTAGGGTTTTTTGGGTTTAGGGGTTGGGGTTTAGTGTTATAGGGTTTAGGGTTTAGGGTTTCGATTTTTGTGTTTTGGGTTTACGTTTTTAGTGCTTAGGGTTTAGGGTTCAGGGTTTAGGATTTGGGGTTTAGGGTTTAGGGTTTAGGTCTTAGGTTTTAGTTTTTAGGGTTTAGGGTTTGGGGTTTAGGTTTTAGGATTTAGGATTTAGGGTCTAGGGTTTACGATTTAGGGTTTAGGGTTTAGGGGTTAATGGTTTAGGGTTTAGGACTTAGGGGTTCGGGTTTAGGGTTTTTGTTTTAGGGTTTAGGGTCTCGAATTTAGGGTTTGGGGTTTAGTGTTTAGGGTTTACGATTTAGGCTTTAGGGTTTAGGGTTTAGGTTTTAAGGTTTAGGGTTTAGAGTTTATGGTTTAAGGTTTAGGGTTTATTATTTTGCATTTTTGGGTTTAGGGTTTCGGGTTTAGTGTTTATGGTTTAGGGTTTAGCGTTTAGGGCTCAGGGTTTGGGGTTTAGTGTTTAGTTTTTAGGGTTTAGGATTTGGGGCTTGGGGTTTAGGATTTAGGGCATAGGTTTCAGGGTTTAGGGTTTAGGGTTTTGTATTTAGGGTTTACGGTTTAGGGGTTAAGGGTTTAGGGTTTAGGACTTGGGGGTTAGGGTTTAGGATTTAGGGTTTAGGGTTTTAGGGTTTAGGGTTTAGTTTTTAGGGTTTAGGTTTTAGGATTTGGAGTTTAGGGTTTAGGATTTTGGGTTTAGGGTTCAGGGATTAAGGTTTACAGCATAGGTTTTAGGGTTTAGGCTTTTGGGTTTAGGGTTTAGGGTTGAGGGGTCATGGGTTTAGGGTTTGGGACTTATGGGTTAGGGTTTAGGGTTTAGGGTTTTACGGTTTAGGATTTCGAATTTAGAGTTAGAGTTTAGTGTTTAATGTTTAGGGTTTTAGGGTTTAGGTTTTAGGTTTAAAGGTTTAGGGTTTAGGGTTTAGGGTTTTGGATTTTGGATTTAGGGTTTACGGTTTAGGGTTTCTAGGGTTTAGGGTTTAGGGTTTAGGATTTAGGATTTAGGGTTTACAGTTTAGGGTTTTGGGTTTCTAGGGTTTAGGGTTTAGGGTTTTTTGGATTTAAGGTTTATGGTTTTAGGGTTTTGTGTTGGGGTTTAGGGTTTAGTTTTTTGGGTTTTGGGTTTAGTGTTTTGCATTTCAGGTTTAGGTTTTTGGATTTACGGTTTAGGGTTTTGGATTTAATGTTTAGGGTTTAGGGTTTAGGGTTTACGGCACAAGTTTTTTAGTTTAGGGTTTTAGGGTTATGATTTTAGGGTTTAGGGTTTAGGGTTTAGTTTTTAGGGTTTATGTTTTAGGGTTTAGGGTTTAGGGTTTAGGATTTATGGTTTTGGGTTTAGGGTTTAGGGTTTGGGCTATAGGATTTCGGGTTTAGGGTTTAGGATTTAAGATTTAGGATTTAAGGTTTAGGGTTTTAGGGTTTAGGGTTTCGGATTTATGGCTTAAGGTTTAGGGTTTAGGGTTTTTGTTTTGTGGTTTAGGGTTTAAGGTTTGCGGTTTAGGTTTTAAGGTTTAGGGTTTAGGGTTTTTTGGGTTTAGGGTGTCGGGTTTAGGGTTTACGGTTTAGGGTTAGAGTTTAGAGTTTAGGGTTTAGCGTTTAGTTTTTAGTGTTTTGGGTTTAGGATTTACAATTTAGCATTTGGGGTTTAGGGTTTAGGGCACCGGCTTTAGGACTCAGGATTTAGGGTTTAGGGTTTGGGGTTTATGGGTTTTGGGTTTTGGGTTTTGGATTTAGGGTATTGTGTTTAGGGGTTAGGGTTTTTAGGGTTTAGGGTTTGGGATTTATGGTTTAGGTTTTTTTGGGTTTAGGGGTTTGGGTTTGGTGTTATAGGGTTTAGGGTTTAGAGTTTCGATTTTTGGGTTTAGGTTTTTAGTGCTTAGGGTTTAGGGTTTATGGTTTTAGGGTTTAGGGTTTTTTGTTTAGGGTTTAGTTTTTAAGGTTTAGGGTTTTAGGTTTAGGGTTCAGGGTTTAGGATTTGGGGTTTAGGGGTTAGGGTTTAGCGCTTAGGTTTTAGTTTTTAGGGTTTAGGGTTTGGGGTTTAGGGGTTAGGGTTTAGGGTTTAGGATTTAGGGTCTAGGGTTTAGGATTGAGATTTTAGGGTTTAGGGGTTAATCCTTTATGGTTTAGGACTTAGGGGTTAGCATTTAGGGTTTAGGGTTTTAGTGTTTAGGGTCTCGAATTTAGGGTTTAGGGTTTAGTGTTTAAGGTTTACGATTTAGGCTTTAGGGTTTACGGTTTACGTTATATGGTCTAGGGTTTAGGATTTAGGTTTTAGGGTTTAGGGGTTAATCATTTAGGGTTTAGGACTTAGGCATTAGCGTTTAGGGTAGGGTCTCGAATTCAAGGTTTAGGGTTTAGTGTTTAAGGTTTACGATTTAGGCTTTAGGGTTTAGGGTTTAGGTTATATGGCTTAGGGTTTATTATTTTGCATTTTTTGGGTTTAGGCTTTCGGGTTTAGTGTTTATGGTTTAGGGTTTAGCGTTTAGGGCTTAGGGTTTGGGGTTTAGTGTTTAGTTTTTACGGTTTAGGGTTTAGGATTTAGGATTTAGGGTTTTGGGTTTAGGGTTTAGGGCATAGGTTTCGGGGTTTAGGGTTTAGGATTTTGGATTTAGGGTTTATAGTTTAGGGGTTAAGGGTTTAGGGTTTTAGGGTTTAGGGTTTCGGATTTGGCATTTAGGGTTGAGTATTTAGGGTTTAGGGTTTAGGGTTTGGGGTTTATGGTTTAAGTTTTAAGGTTTTGGGTTTTGGGTTTCGGGTTTAGGGTCTAGGGTTTAGGGGTTTATGATTTAGTGTTTAGGGTTTAGGGTTTAGGGTTTAGGGTTTAGGGTTTAGGGTTTAAGGATTTAGGGTTTAGGGTTTTAGGATTTAGGGTTTAGGGTTTGGGATTTAGGGTTTAGGGTTTAGTTTTTAGGGTTTAGGATTGAGGGTTTGGAGTTTAGGGTTTTGGATTTTGGGTTTACGGTTCAGGGATTAGGGTTTACGGCATTGGTTTTAGGGTTTAGGTTTTTGGGTTTAGGGTTTAGGGTTGTGGGGTTATGGGTTTAGGGTTTGGGACTTATAGGTTAGGGTTTAGGGTTTTGGACTTATAGGTTAGGGTTTAGGGTTTAGCGTTTTACGGTTTAGGGTTTTGGATTTAGAGTTAGGGTTTGGTGTTTAATGTTTAGGTTTTAGGGTTTAGGGATTAGGGTTTAGGGTTTAGGATTTAGGGTTTAGGATTTTGGGTTTCTAGGGTTTAGGGTTTAGGATTAAGGGTTTAGGGTATTTTTGGTTTAGGGTTTTGGGTTTTAGGGTTTTGGTGTTAAGGTTTAGGGTTTTGTTTTTTGGGTTTAGGTTTTAGGGTTTTGGGTTTATATTTTGGGTTTAGGGTTTAGTGTTTCGGGTTTAGGGTTTTGGATTTTGGGTTTTGGATTTAGTGTTTAGGGTTTAGGGCACAAGTTTTTGGGTTTAAGGTTTATGGTTTAGAGTTTTGGGTTTAAGGGTTAATGGTATAGGGTTTAGGACTTAGGAGTTTGGGTTTAGGCTTTAGGGTTTAGGGTCGGATTTAGGGTTTTAGGGTTTAATGTTTAGGGTTTTTGGTTTTGGGTTTTTAGGGTTTTGGGTTTAGGATTAAGGGTTTAGCGTTTTTTGGGTTTAAGGTTTAGGGTTTAGGGTTTTAGGGTTTAGGGTTTAGGGTTCAGTGTTTCGTTTTTAGGGCTTGGGTTTTAGGTTTTAGGGTTTAGGGTTTAGGATTTAGGGTTTTAGGGTTGCGGTTTTAAGGTTTAGTGTTTAGGGTTTAGGGTTTTTAAGGTTTTGGGTTTAAGATTAAGGGTTTAGAGTGTTTTGGGTTTAAGGTTTAGGGTTTAGTGTTTTAGGGTTTTGGGTTTAGGTTTTAGGATTTGGGGTTTAGTGTTTAGGATTTAGGGTTTAGGGTTTAGGGTTTGTGACATAGGTTTTAGGCTTTAGGGTTCGCGTTTAGGGTTTAAGGTTTAGGGGTTTAGGGTATAGGGTTTAGGGCTTAGGGTTTAGGCTTTAGGGTTTAATGTTTAGGTTTTAAGGTTTAGGGTTTACGGTTTAGTGTTTAGGCTTTAGGGTTACGGTTTAGGGTTTAGGGTTTATGGTTTTGGGATTTGGGTTTCGGGTTTAGTGTTTATCGTTTAGGGTTTAGCATTTAGGGCTTAGGGTTTTGGGTTTAGGGTTTAGTTTTTTGGGTTTAGGGTTTAGGGTTTACGATTTTGGGTTTAGGGCATAGGTTTCAGGGTTTAGGGTTTAGTGTTTTTGATTTAGGGTTTACGATTTAGGGGTTATGGGTTTAGGGTTTTGGACTTGGGGGTTAGGGTTTAGGGTTTAGGGTTTTAGGGTTTAGGATTCGGATTTAGTGTTTAGGGTTTAGTGTTTAGGGTTTAGGGTTTAGGGTTTAGGTTTTAAGGTTTAGGGTTTTGGGTTTCGGGTTTAAGGTCTAGGGTTTTGGGGTATATGGTTTAGTGTTTAGGGTTTAGGGTCTAGGGTTTGTGGTTTAGGGATTTGGGCGCAGGTTTTTGGGTTTAGGGTTTAGGTTTTAGGGTTTAGGGTTCAGGGTTTTGGGGTTAATGGTTTACGGTTTTAGGGTTTAGTGTTTAGGGTTTTGGTTTTAGGGTTTTGGGTTTTGGGTTTAGAGTTTAGGGTTTTGGGTTTACCATTTAGGATTTCGGGTTTAGGGTTTCGGATTTAGGTCTTTGGGTTTAGGGTTTAGGGTTTGTGTTTTAGGGTTTACAGTTTAGGTTTTAAGGTTTTCGGTTTGGGGTTTATGGTGTAAGGTTAGGGTTTTTTTGGTTTAGGGTTTAGGGTTTAGGGTTATGGTTTTGGGTTTTGGGTTTACGGTTTAGAGTTTAGGATTTAGGGTTTAGGGTTTATGGCATAAGTTTTAGGGTTTAGGGTTTAGGGTTTAGGGTTTAGGGTTTTAGGGTTTAGGGTTTAGTGTTTAGGGTTTAGGGTTTAGGGTTTAGGTGTTTAGATTTTAGGGTTTAGGTTTTAGGGTTTATGGTTTAGGCTTTAGGATTTTAGGTTTACGATTTTGCGTTTAGGGTTTTGGATTTAGGGTTTAGGGTTTAGGGTTTAGTGTTTTAGGGTTTAGGGTTTGGGGTTTAGTGTTTAGGGTTTAGCGTTTATTATTTAGGGTTTAGGGTTTACGATTTTGGGTTTAAGATTTAGGGTTTAGGATTAAGGGTTTTGGGTTTTAGGGTTTAGGGTTTTAGGGTTTTGGTTTGGGGTTTATGGTGTAAGGTTAGGGTTTTTTTGGTTTGGGGTTTAGGGTTTAGGGTTATGGTTTAGCGTTTAGGGTTTAGTGTTTAGTCTTTACGATTTTGGGTTTGCGGTTTAGAGTTTAGGATTTAGGGTTTAGGGTTTATGGCATAAGTTTTAGGGTTTAGGGTTTAGGAGTTAGGGCTTAGGGTTTAGGGTTTAGGAGTTAGGGTTTTTGTTTTTGGGTTTAGGGTTTAAGGTTTATGGTTTAGGTTTTAAGGTTTAGGGTTTAAGGTGTAGGGTTTACGGGTTTTTGAGTTTAGGGTGTCGGGTTTAGTGTTTGGGGTTTAGGATTTAGGGTTTAGGTTTTAGGGTCAAGGTTTAGGGTTTAGGGTTTAGCGTTTAGTTTTTAGGTTTAAAGGTTCAGGGTTTACAGTTTAACATTTAGGGTTTAAGGTTTATGGCATAGGCTCTAGGGCTCGTGTTTTAGGGTTTAGGGTTTGGGGTTTAGGGGTTTAGGGTTTAGGGTTTTGGATTGAGGGTATTGTGTTTGGGGTTTTGGGTTATTAGGGTTTTGGGTTTGGGATTTAGGGATTAGGGGTTTTTGGATTTTGGGTTTAGGGTTTAGGATTTCGGGTTTTGGGTTTCGATTTTTAGGGCTTAGGGTTTAGGGTTTAGGGCTTCAGGGTTTTGGGTTTTGGGTTTTGGGTTTTGGGTTTAGGGTTTAGGGTTTAGGATTTAGGGTTTAGGGTTTAGGGTTTACGGCTTAGGTTTTTGTTTTTAGGGTTTAGGGTTTGGGGTTTATGGTTTAGGATTTAGGGTTTAGGGTTTAGGGTTTAGGGTTTAGGGCATAGGTTTCAAGGTTTAGGGTTTAGGGTTTTGGATTTATGGTTTAAGGTTTTAGAGTTAATGGTTTAGGGTTTAGAACTTAGGGGTTAGGGTTTAGGGTTTCGATTTTACGGTTTAGGGTTTATTGTTTAGGCTTTAGGGTTTTGAGGTTTAGGGTTTAGGGTTTATTTTTGAGGGTTTTTTGGGTATAGGGTTTCGGGTTTAGGGTTTATGGTTTAGGGTTTAGGGTTAGTGCATAGGGTTTGGGGTTTAGCGTTTAATTTTTAGGTTTTAGGGTTTAGAGTTTAGGATTTAGGGTTTAGGGCATAGGTTTCAGGGTTTAGGGTTTAGGGTTTAGGGTTTAGGATTTAGGATTTAGGGTTTACGATTTAGAGGTTAAGGGTTTAGTGTATAGGAGTTAGGGTTTAGGGTTTAGGGCTTAGGGTTTTAGGGTTTAGGGTTTCGGATTTAGGGTTTTGGTTTTAGTGTTTAGGGTTTAGGGTTTACGGTTTACGGTTTACGATTTAGGTTTTAAGGTTTAGGGCTTAGGGTTTTGTGTTTAGGGTCTTGGGTTTAGGGTTTATTGTTTAGGGTTTTTTGGGTTTAGATTATCGGGTTTTGTGTTTTTGGTTTAGGGTTTAGTGTTAGGGTTTTGGGTTTAGGGTTTAGGGTTAGGGTTTTGGGTTTAGGGTTTACGGTTTAATTTTCAGTGTGTATGATTTAGTGTTTAGTGTTTATGGTTTAGGATTTAGGGTTTAGGGTCTTCGGTTTAGGGCAAAAGTTTTAGGGTTTAGGGTTTAGGGTTTAGTGTTTACGGGTTTAGGGGTTACAGTTTTGGATTTAGCATTTAGGGTTTATGGTTTTTAGGGTTTAGGATTTAGGATTAAGGGTTTAGGGTTTTTTTTGGCTTTAGGGTTTAGGGTTTAATGTTTTTGGGTTTAGGATTTAGGGTTTAGGGTTTAGTGTTTAGGGTTTAGGTTTTAGTGTGTAAGGTTTAGCGTTTAGGATTTAGGGTTTAGGGTTTAGGGTTTAGGGCATAGGTTTTAGGGTTTAGGGTTTAGGATCTAGGGTTTAGCGTTTAGGGGTTTACAGTTTAGTGTTTAGGGTTTAGGGCTTAGGTTTTAGGGTTTAGATTTTAGGATGTAAGTTTTAGGGTTTAGGGTGTAGGGTTTGGGGTTTTGGGTTTGGAGTTTTGGGTTTTGGGTTTTGGGTTTTTAGCATAGGTTTTAGGGTTTAGGGTTTAGGGTTTAGTGTTTAGGGTTTGGGGTTTAGGGTTTAGGGTTTAATGTTTAGGTTTTAGGGTTTTGGGTTTTTTAGGTTTAGGGTTTAGGGTTAGGGTTTGGAGTTTAGGGTTTCAGGTTTAGTTTTTAGGCTTTCAGGTTTATGTTTAGTGTTTATGGTTTAGGATTTAGGGTTTAGGATTTTGGGTTTAAGGTTTAGGGTTTAGGGTTTAGGGGTTTAGGGTTTAGGGCTTAGGGTTTAGGGTTTGGGGTTTAGGATTTGGGGTTTATGGTTTTGGGTTTACGATTTAGGGTTTAGGTTTTAGGGTTTACTATTTTGGGTTTGGGGTTAGGGTTTGGGGTTTAGGGGTAGGATTTTGGGTTTGAGGTTTAGGTTTTACTATTTTGGGTTTAGGGCTTAGGGTTTGTGGTTTAGGGTTTAGGATTTAGGGTTCATGGTTAAGGGCTTAGAGCACAAATTTTAGGGTTTAGGAATTAGGGTTTAAGGTGTAGGGTTTGGGGTTTAGGGGTTAATGGTTTAGGGTTTAGGACTTAGGGGTTAGGGTTTTGGGTTTTGGGTTCTGGGGTTTAGGGTTTCGGAATTAGCATTTTGGGTTTAGTGTTTTGGGTTTAAGGTTTAGGATTTAGGGTTTAGTTTTTAGGGTTTAGGGTTTGGGGTTTAGGGTTTATGGTTTAGCGTTTAATATTTAGGGTTTAGGGTTTACGGTTTTGGGTTTAGGATTTAGGGTTTAGGGTTTAGGGTTTAGGATTAAGGGTTTAGGTTTTTTGGGCTTAGGGTTTCGAATTTAGGTCTTTGGGTTTAGGGTTCAGGGTTTAGGGTTTAGGGTTTATGTTTTAGGGTTTAGGTTTTAAGGTGTAGGGTTTGGGGTTTATGTTGTAGGGTTTAGGGTTTTTTAGGTTTAGGGTTTCGGGTTTAGGGTTATGGTTTAAGGTTTAGGGTTTAGGGTTTAGTCTTTAGGGTTTTGGGTTTATGGTTTAGTGTTTAGGATTTAGGGTTTAGGGTTTAAGGCATAAGTTTTAGGGTTTAGGGTTTAGGGTTTTAGGGTTTAGGGATTAGTGTTTAGGGTTTAGGGTTTAGGGTTTTGGGTTTTGGGTTTTGGGTTTAGGTGTTTTGATTTTAGGGTTTAGGTTTTAGGGTTTAGGGTTTAAGGTTTAGGATTTTGGGTTTAGGATTTTGGGTTTAGGGTTTTGGATTTAGGGTTTAGGGTTTAGGGTTTTAGGGTTTAGGTTTTGGGGTTTTGGGGTTAGGGTTTAGCGTTTATTATTTAGGGTTTAGGGTTTAGTGTTTATGATTTTGGGTTTGGGATTTAGGGTTTAGGGTTTAAGGTTTAGGATTAAGGGTTAAGGGTTTTAGGGTTTAGGGTTTCGGATTTAGGGCTTAGGGTTTAGGGTTTAGGATTTAGGGCATAGGGTTTAGGGTTTGGGGTTTAGGGTTTGGGGTGTAGGGTTTTGGCTTTAGAGATTTTTGTATAGGTTTAGGGTTTAGGGTTTAGTGTTTTGGTTTTAAGGTTTAGGGTTTAGGGTTTCGAGTTTTGGGTTTACGTGTGTAGATTTTAGGGTTTAGGTTTTAGGGTTTAGGGTTTAGGGTTTAAGGTTTTGGATTGAGGGTTTGGGGTTTAGTGTTTAGGGTTTAGTGTTTATTATTTAGGGTTTAGAGTTTACGGTTTACGGTTTACAATTTTGGGTTTAGGATTTAGGGTTTAGGATTAAGGGTTTTGGGTTTTACGGTTTAGGGTTTCGGATTTAGGGCTTAGGGTTTAGGGTTTAGGATTTAGGGCTTAGGGTTTTGGGTTTAGGGTTTAAGGTTTGGGGTTTAGGGTTTTGGGTTTAGAGTTTTTTGTATAGGTTTTAGGGTTTAGGGTTTAACGTTTTTGTTTTAGGGTTTAGGGTTTAGGGTTTTGGGTTTTCTATTAAGGGTTAGGGTTTACAGTTTGGGGTTTAGGGTTTCAGGTTTAGCTTTAGGGTTTAAGGTTTAGGATTTAGGGTTTAGGGTTTAGGGTTTGAGGTTTAGGGCATAAGTTTTAGGGTTTAGGGTTTAGGGTTTAGGTTTTAGGGTTTTGGGTTTTGGGTTTAGAGTTTTGGGTTTTGGGTTTACCATTTAGGATTTCGGGTTTAGGGTTTCGGATTTAGGTCTTTGGATTTAGGGTTTAGGGTTTATGTTTTAGGGTTTACGGTTTAGGTTTTAAGGTTTTGGGTTTGTGGTTTATGGTGTAAGGTTAGGCTTTTTTTGGTTTAGGGTTTAGGGTTTAGGATTTAGGGTTTAGGGTCTTCGGTTTAGGGCAAAAGTTTTAGGGTTTAGGGTTTAGGGTTTAGTGTTTACGGGTTTAGGGGTTACGGTTTTGGATTTAGCATTTAGGGTTTATGGTTTTTAGGGTTTAGGGTTTTTTTGGCTTTAGGGTTTAGGGTTTAATGTTTTTGGGTTTAGGATTTAGGGTTTAGGGTTTAGTGTTTAGGGTTTAGGTTTTAGTGTGTAAGGTTTAGCGTTTAGGATTTAGGGTTTAGGGTTTAGGGTTTAGGGCATAGGTTTTAGGGTTTAGGGTTTAGGATCTAGGGTTTAGCGTTTAGGGGTTTACAGTTTAGTGTTTAGGGTTTAGGGCTTAGGTCTTAGGGTTTAGATTTTAGGATGTAAGTTTTAGGGTTTAGGGTGTAGGGTTTGGGGTTTAGGGTTTGGAGTTTTGGGTTTTGGGTTTTGGGTTTTTGACATAGGTTTTAGGGTTTAGGGTTTAGTGTTTAGGGTTTGGGGTTTAGGGTTTAGGGTTTAGTGTTTAGATTTTAGGGTTTTGGGTTTTTTAGGTTTAGGGTTTAGGGTTAGGGTTTGGAGTTTAGGGTTTCAGGTTTAGTTTTTAGGCTTTCAGGTTTATGTTTAGTGTTTAGGGTTAAGGATTTAGGGTTTAGGATTTAGGGTTTAAGGTTTAGGGTTTAGGGTTTAGGGTTTAGGGGTTTAGGGTTTAGGGCTTAGGGTTTAGGGTTTGGGGTTTAGGATTTGGGGTTTATGGTTTTGGGTTTACGATTTAGGGTTTAGGTTTTTTGGTTTACTATTTTGGGTTTGGGGTTAGGGTTTGGGGTTTAAGGTTTACGATTTTGGGTTTGTGGTTTAGGTTTTACTATTTTGGGTTTAGGGCTTAGGGTTTGTGGTTTTGGGTTTAGGATTTCGGGTTTATGGTTTAGGGCTTAAAGCACAAGTTTTAGGGTTTAGGAATTAGGGTTTAAGGTGTAGGGTTTGGGGTTTAGGGTTTAATGGTTTAGGGTTTAGGACTTAGGGGTTAGGGTTTTGGGTTTTGGGTTCTGGGGTTTAGGGTTTCGGATTTAGCATTTTGGGTTTAGTGTTTTGGGTTTAAGGTTTAGGATTTAGGGTTTAGTTTTTAGGGTTTAGGGTTTGGGGTTTAAGGTTTATGGTTTAGCGTTTAATATTTAGGGTTTAGGGTTTACGGTTTTGGGTTTAGGATTTAGGGTTTAGGGTTTAGGGTTTAGGATTAAGGGTTTAGATTTTTTAGGCTTAGAGTTTCGGATTTAGGTCTTTGGGTTTAGGGTTTAGGGTTTAGGGTTTATGTTTTAGGGTTTAGGTTTTAAGGTGTAGGGTTTGGGGTTTATGGTGTAAGGTTTAGGGTTTTTTTGGTTTAGGGTTTCGGGTTTAGGGTTATGGTTTAAGGTTTAGGGTTTAGGGTTTAGTCTTTAGGGTTTTGGGTTTGTGGTTTAGTGTTTAGGATTTAGGGTTTAAGGTTTAAGGCATAAGTTTTAGGGCTTAGGGTTTAGGGTTTTCGGGTTTAGGGATTAGTGTTTAGGGTTTAGGGTATATGGTTTAGGGTTTTGGGTTTTGGGTTTAGGTGTTTAGATTTTAGGGTTTAGGTTTTAGGGTTTAGGGTTTAAGGTTTAGGATTTTGGGTTTAGGATTTTGGGTTTAGGGTTTTGGATTTAGGGTTTAGGGTTTAGGGTTTTAGGATTTAGGTTTTGGGGTTTAGGGGTTAGGGTTTAGCGTTTATTATTTAGTGTTTAGGGTTTAGGGTTTACGATTTAGGGTTTGGGATTTAGGGTTTAGGGTTTAGGGTTTAGGATTAAGGGTTAAGGGTTTTAGGGTTTAGGGTTTCGGATTTAGGGCTTAGGGTTTAGGGTTTAGGATTTAGGGCATAGGGTTTAGGGTTTGGGGTTTAAGGTTTGGGGTTTAGGGTTTTGGCTTTAGAGATTTTTGTATAGGTTTTAGGGTTTAGGGTTTAGTGTTTTGGTTTTAAGGTTTAGGGTTTAGGGTTTCGGGTTTTGGGTTTACGTGTTTAGATTTTAGGGTTTTGGATTTACGGTTTAGGGTTTAGGGTTTAAGGTTTTGGATTTAGGGTTTGGGGTTTAGTGTTTAGGGTTTAGCGTTTATTATTTAGGGTTTAGAGTTTACGATTTACGGTTTACAATTTTGGGTTTAGGATTTAGGGTTTAGGATTTAGGGTTTTGGGTTTTAGGGTTTAGGGTTTCGGATTTAGGGTTTAGGGTTTAGGGTTTAGGATTTAGGGTTTAGGGTTTTGGGTTTAGGGTTTAAGGTTTGGGGTTTAGGGTTTTGGGTTTAGTGTTTTTTGTATAGGTTTTAGGGTTTAGGGTTTAATGTTTTTGTTTTAGGGTTTAGGGTTTAGCGTTTTGGGTTTTCTGTTTAGGGTTAGGGTTTAGAGTTTGGGGTTTACGATTTAGATTTTAGGGTTTCGGGTTGAGCTTTAGGGTTTAGGGTTTAGGATTTAGGGTTTAGGGTTTAGGGTTTAAGGTTTAGGGCATAGGTTTTAGGGTTTAGGGTTTAGGGTTTAGGGTTTTGGGTTTTGGGTTTAGAGTTTAGGGTTTTGGGTTTACCATTTAGGATTTCGGGTTTAGGGTTTCGGATTTAGGTCTTTGGGTTTAGGGTTTAGGGTTTATGTTTTAGGGTTTACAGTTTAGGTTTTAAGGTTTTGGGTTTGTGGTTTCTGGTGTAAGGTTAGGGTTTTTTTGGTTTAGGGTTTATTGTTTAGGGTTATGGTTTAGGGTTTAGGGTTTAGGGTTTAGTCTTTAGGGTTTTGGGTTTACGATTTAGAGTTTAGGATTTAGGGTTTAGGGTTTATGGCATAAGTTTTAGGGCTTAGGGTTCAGGGTTTAGGGTTTAGGGTTTTAGGGCTTAGGGTTTAGTGTTTAGGGTTTAGCGTTTAGGGTTTAGGTGTTTAGATTTTAGGGTTTAGGTTTTAGGGTTTAGGGTTTAAGCTTTAGGATTTTAGGTTTACGATATTGGGTTTAGGGTTTTAGATTTAGGGTTTAGGGTTTAGGGTTTAGTTTTTTAGGGTTTAGGGTTTGGGGTTTGGGGTTTAGTGTTTAGGGTTTAGCGTTTATTATTTAGGGTTTACGGTTTACGGTTTACGGTTTTGGGTTTAGGATTTAGGGTTTAGGATTACGGGTTTTGGGTTTTAGGGTTTTGGGTGTCAAATTTAGGGCTTAGGGTTTAGGGTTTAGAAGTTTGGGTTTAGGGTTTAAGGTTTATGGTTTAGGTTTTAAGGTTTAGGGTTTAAGGTATAGGGTTTACGGGTTTCTGGGTTTAGGGTGTCGGGTTTAGTGTTTGGGGTTTAGGATTTAGGGTTTAGTGTTTAGGGTCAAGGTTCAGGGTTTAGGGTTTAGCGTTTAGTTTTTAGGTTTAAAGGTTCAGGGTTTACGGTTTAACATTTAGGGTTTAAGGTTTGTGGCATAGGCTCTAGGGCTCGTGTTTTAGGGTTTAGGGTTTGGGGCTTACGGGTTTAGGGTTGAAGGTTTTGGATTGAGGGTATTGTGTTTGGGGTTTTGGGTTATTAGGGTTTTGGGTTTGGGATTTAGGGTTTAGGGGTTTTTGGATTTCGGGTTTAGGGTTTAGGGTTCCGAGTTTTGGGTTTAGCTTTTTAGGGCTTAGGGTTTAGGGTTTAGGGTTTTAGGGTTTAGGGTTTAGGGTTTTGGGTTTTGGGTTTAGGGTTTAGGGTTTAGGATTTAAGGTTTAGGGTTTAGGGTTTAGGGCTTAGGTTTTTGTTTTTAGGGTCTAGGGTTTGGGGTTTAGGGTTTGGGGTTTAGGATTTAGGGTTTAGGGTTTAGGGTTTAGGGTTTAGGGCATAGGTATCAAGGTTTAGGGTTTAGGGTTTTGGATTTATGGTTTAAGGTTTTAGGGTTAATGGTTTAGGGTTTAGGACTTAGGGGTTAGGGTTTAGGGTTTAGGGTTTCGATTTTAGGGTTTAGGGTTTATTTTTTAGGCTTTAGGCTTTAGGCTTTAGGCTTTTGAGGTTTAGGGTTTAGGGTTTAGGTTTATTTTTGAGGGTTTTTTGGGTTTAGGGTTTTGGGTTTTGGGTTTATGATTTAGGGTTTAGGGTTTAGGGTTTAGGGTTTAGGGTTTGGGGTTTAGTGTTTAGTTTTTAGGTTTTAGGGTTTAGAGTTTAGGATTTAGGGTTTAGTGCATAGGTTTCAGGGTTTAGGGTTTAGGGTTTAGGATTTAGGATTTAGGGTTTACGATTTAGGGGTTAAGGGTTTAGTGTTTAGGACTTAGGGGTTTGGGTTTAGGGTTTAGGGTTAGTTTTAGTGTTTAGGGTTTAGGTTTTACGGTTTACGGTTTACGATTAAGGTTTTAAGGTTTAGGGTTTAGGGTTTTGTGTTTAGGGTCTAGGGTTTAGGGTTTATTGTTTAGGTTTTTTGGGTTTAGATTATCGGGTTTTGGGTTTTTGGTTTAGGATTTAGGGTTAGGGTTTTGGGTTTAGGGTTTAGGGTTTAATTTTCTGTGTTTATGGTTTAGTGTTTAGTGTTTATGGTTTAGGATTTAGGGTTTAGGGTCTACGGTTTAGGGCAAAAGTTTTAGAGTTTAGTGTTTAGGGTTTAGTGTTTACGGGTTTAGGGGTTACGGTTTTGGATTTAGCATTTAGGGTTTATGGTTTTTAGGGTTTAGGATTTAGGATTAAGGGTTTAAGGTTTTTTTGGCTTTAGGGTTTAGGGTTTAATGTTTTTGGGTTTAGGATTTAGGGTTTAGGGTTTAGTGTTTAGGGTTTAGGTTTTAGTGTGTAAGGTTTAGGGTTTAGGATTTAGGGTTTAGGGTTTAGGGTTTAGGGCATAGGTTTTAGGGTTTAGGGTTTAGGATTTAGGGTTTTGGGTTTTGGGTTTAGGGTTTAGGGTTTAGTGTTTAGGGTTTAGGGTTTAGGGTTTAGGGTTTTGGGTTTAGGATTTAGGGTTTATGGTTTTAGGTTTTAGGGTTTAGGGTTTGGGGTTTAGGATTTAGGGTTTGGGGTTTAGGGTTTAGGATTTAGGGTTTAGGGTTTAAGGATTAGGGTTTACGGCGCAAGTTTTAGGGTTTAGGTTAGGGTTGAGGTGCGTGGGTTTAGGTTTTGGGACTTAGGGGTTAGGGTTTAGGTTTTAGGGTTTTAGGGTTTAGGTTTTCGGACTTAGGATTAGGGTTTAGTGTTTAAAGTTTAGGGTTTAGGGTTTAGGGTTTAGGTTTTAAGGTTCAGGGTTTAGCTTTTAGGTTTTAGGGTTTTGGGTTTTGGGTTTTAGGTTTCTGGAGTTTAGGGTTTAGGATTAAGGGTTTAGAGTTTTTTGGCTTTAGTGTTTAGGGTTTAAGGTTTTAGGGTTTTGGGGTTAGGGTTTAGGGTTTAGTTTTTAGGATTTAGGTTTTAGGGTTTAGGATTTCGGATTTTGGGTTTTGGGTTTAGGGTTTTGTGTTTAGGATTTAGTGTTTAGGATTTAGGGTTTAGGGTTTAAGGTTTTGGGGTTAATGGTCTAGGGTTTAGGACTTAGGAGTTTGGGTTTAGGGTTTAGGTTTTCGAATTTTGGGTTTTAGGGTTTAATGTTTAAGGTTTTTGGTTTTGGGTCTTTAAGGTCTAGGGTTTAGGATTAAGGGTTTAGGGTGTTTTGGGTTTATGATTTAGGGTTTAGGGTTTAGGGTTTAAGGTTTAGTTTTTAGGGTTTAGGTTTTAAGTTTTAGGGTTTCGGGTTTAGGATTTAGGGTTTTAGGGTTTCGATTTTAGGGTTTAGTGTTAAGGTTGAGGGTTTAGGGTTTTAGGGTTTTGGGTTTAGGATTAAGGGTTTAGGGTGTTTTGGGTTTAAGGTTTAGGATTTAGGGTTTTAGGGTTTAGGGTTTAGTTTTTTGGGTTTAGGTGTTGCTTTTTGGGGTTTGGGTGTCAGGATTTAGGGTTTAGGGTTTAGGGTTTATCGCATAGGTTTTAGGATTTAGGGTTTAGGGCTTAGGGTTTAGGGTTTGGGATTTTGGATTTAGGGTTTAGGGTTTTGGGTGTAGGGTTTAGGGTTCTGGGGTTAGTTTTTAGGGTTTAGGGTTTATGGTTTAGGGTTTAGGGTTTAGGATTTTGGGTTTAGGTTTTAGGGTTTAGAGCACAGGTTTTAGGGTTTTAGGGTTTAGTGTTTGGGGTTTAAGGTTTATGGTATAGGGTTTTGGGTTTAATGGTTTAGGGTTTTGGACTTAAGGGTTAGGGATTAGGGTTTTCGGTTCTATGGTTTAGGGTTTCAGATTTAGGGTTTAGGGTTTAGGATTTAGGGTTTAGTTTTTAGGGTTTAGGGTTTAGGATTTAGGGTTTAGGGTTTAGGATTTAGTGTTTAGGGTTTAGGATTTAGGGTTTACGATTTAGGGCATAGGTTTTAGGGTTTAGGGTTTAGGGTTTAGGGTTTAGGGGTTAAGGGTTTAAGGGTTAAGGGTTTAGGGTTTAGGACTTAGGGGTTAGGGTTTAGGGTTTAGGGTTTTAGGGTTTAGGGTTTTGGATTTAGGGTTTAGGGTTTAGTGTTTAGGGTTTAGGGTTTAGGGTTTAGGTTTTAAGGGTTAGGGTTTAGGGTTTAGGGTTTAGGGTTTTTTGGGTTTAGGGTTTCGGGTTTAGTGTTTAGGGTTTAGGGTTTAGGGTTAGGGTTTGGGGTTTAGGGTTTAGGGTTTTGTTTTTAGGGTTTAGGGTTTAGTGTTTAGGGTTTAGGGTTTAGGGTTTAGGGTTTAAGGTTTGGGGTTTAGGGCATAATTTTTAGGGTTTAGGGTTTAGGGGTTTAGGGTTTACGGTGTAGGATTTGTGGTTTAGTGTTTAGGGTTTAGGGTTTTTTGGGTTTAGGGTTTAGGGTTTAGGGTTTTTAGGGTTTCAGATTTAGGATTAAGGGTTTAGGGTTTTTTGGGTTTAGGGTTTTAGGGTTTTGGGTTTTGGGTTTAGGATTTTTGACATAGGTTTTAGGGTTTATGGTTTTATGTTTAAGGTTTATGGTTTAGGGTTTAGGGTTTAGTGTTTAGGTTTTGGGGTTTAGGGTTTTTTAGGTTTAGGGTTTGGGGTTTTGGGTTTTGGGTTTACGGTTAGGGTTTAGTTTTTAGGGTTTCGGGTTTAGGCTTAGGGTTTAGGGTTTAGGATTTAGAGTTTAGGGTTTAGGGTTTAGAGTTTAGGGCATAGGTTTTAGGGTTTAGGGTTTGGGGTTTAGGGTTTGGGGTTTATGGTTTGGGGTTTAGGACTTAGGGTTCAGGGTTTCGGATTTAGGTCTTTAGGTTTAGGGTTTATGTTTTAGGGTTTACGGTTTAGGTTTTAAGGTTTAGGGTTTAGGGTTTATGGTACAGGGTTTAGGGTTTTTTGGGTTTAAGGTTTCGAGTTAGGGTTTAGGGTTTAGGGTTATGGTTTAGGGTTTAGGGTTTAGGGTTTAGGGTTTAGGATTTAGGGTTTAGGGTTTAGGGCATAGGTTTTATGGCTTAGGGTTTAGGGTTTAGGGTTTTGGGTGTAGGTTTTTATGGTTTAGGTTTTTGGATTTAGGATTTAGGGTTTAGGGTTTAGATGGCTTTGGGTTTAGGGTTTAGGGTTTTGGGTGTAGGGTTTTATGGTTTAGGTTTTTGGATTTGGGTTTAGGGTTTTTAGGGTTTAGGGTTTAGGGTTTGGGATTTAGGGTTTAGGGTTTTAGCGTTTAGGGTTTAGTGTTAGGGTTTAGGGTTTAGGGTTTCAGATTTAGGGTTTGAGGTTTAGTTTTTAGCATTTAGGTTTTATGGTTTAGGATTTAGGGTTTAGGTTTTAAGGTTTAGGGTTTAGGGTTTAGGGTTTAGGGTTTAGGGTTTAGGGTTTAGGGTTTTTTGGGTTTAGGGTTTCGAGTTTAGTGTTTAGGGTTTAGGGTTTTGGGTTAGGGTTTGAGGTTTAGGGTTTAGGGTTTAGTTTTTAGTGTTTAGGGTTTAGTGTTTAGGATTTAGGGTTTAGGGTTTAGGGCAAAATTTTTAGGGTTTAGTGGTTTAGGGTTTAGGGTTTAGGGTTTTTAGGGTTTAGGGTTTAGTGTTTTTTGGGTTTGGGGTTTAGGGTTTAGGTTTTAGTGTTTAGGTTTTAGGGTGTAGGGTTTGGTGTTTAGGATTTAGGGTTTGGGGTTTAGGGTTTAGGACATAGGTTTTAGGGTTTTGGGTTTTGGGTTTAGGGGTTTACGGTTTAGTGTTTAGGGTTTTGGGTTTAGGGTTTAGGATTTTGGTTTTAGGTTTTTAGGGTTTATGGTTAAGGGTTTAGGGTTTTGGATTTTGGGTTTTGGGTTTGTTGGCCTTACAAGGTTTAAAATCTTGTCATCTTATTTTGATGCTAACAAACAAGTGGAATTTAACATATTTGTGTAAGTAATGTTATTTCAGGGCTCACATATGAGAAAGCAAGGTCAAAGTGTTCAAAAGGATCAAATGAAGGTTAAATGAGTCAAAGCATGGATTTAAAGATGATATATTAAACCTTGAAGATTATGAGGACATAAATGAGTTGTTGAAACTCAAGGAATATTAAAGTCAAAATAGTCAAAGAAAGGCAAAGTGATAAAGTTCAAAGAATATGGAAGCTTGAAGAAAAGATAAACTCAATCCAAGGACAAAGCATGAAGACTCAAAAACCTAAAATGTTAATGTCTCAGAAGTCTCATGTAAGTGCTTTAATTTTTAAAATATCGTTTGAAATATTTTGAAGTTCTTAGGTTAACTTCTTGGACCTAGATACCTTTTAAAATACTTGGAAAATATTTTTATAAGGTCAAAAATTATTTTAAAAGGGTTAAGATCATTTTTGGAATGAAAAGCACCAAAAAGAGTTTTTCTAAATGCTGTTAGTTTTTTATACATCTGCATTGAGGTGAATTTTTCTCTATCGAAAGCACCTTATTTTAAAATATGTTCAACATAAAAGTTTTAGAATTTTCTCGTAGCGTTCTTTTGACACCAAGAACACCTAATTTGGAGTTATATAGAAAACGTTATGACCAAAATACTGAAGTGGGGTCAAAGCTATCAGGCAACTGAACACTGTTCACGGCAGAACTTCAGGCGCCTAAACAGCAGACAGAACAACCTCAGGCGACCGACCCTATGAGTTCCGGTGCCTGAACCTATACTGACTTTGAAAATTACAGTCTTATAAAACTTCAGACGACTGAACCCGAGACTTCAGACATTTGAACACTGTTCAACGAGCAAATTTTTAAATTCTAATATTTTAAAATATAGCCGTTTTGAGCTCCAAAATTTCAAACAACTTGGGAAACTCTCTAAGGAAACTTTTGCGACATGAAAACAAGTTTGAAAGCCTATAAATACATGGTTTTGCAAATCAAAACACATCCAAGAATTTAAAAATCTGTTTTGAGAAGCTGAAAGCACTCTTGTTCTGAAGTGCTAATCCTTCCTCCTCTGAATTTCTACTGCTAATCCTCATCTAAAAAGGATATTGGTGAATTCTACACTTGAGCTTCATTGTATTTCATATTGATATTTTACATTCAAGCATATAGTGTTGAAATTGTACTAACTTGCTCTTTGAGAGAGTATACTTTTACGCAGATCTTATCTTGTATTTCTTGTAATTCTTTGATGTTCCAAGGATTGTTTGGATCGTTGGCTAAGTAAGGGGATGTTGCTTAGAGAGGCAGGCTCTAGCCTAAAGGAGTGACCGAACGAGGGGACATCATTTGGAGAGGCGGGCTCTAGCGTAGTGAATGAGTGTTTGAGCGTGGGGTATCGCTTGTAAAGGTTTTGTTCCACCTGTCAACGGAACAGGTTTAGTGAATCCTTTGGTGGTTTGCCAAAGGCGAGGACGTAGGCTGGGTATAAGCCGAACCTCGTAAAAATTCCTGTCTCACTCTCTCTTTCCCTATTCTTTATTTTCAGTGCATATTTAAAATTGCGTGGATGGTTTAAATTTCAAAATCATATAAACTACGTGTATTTGGAAATCAAACAAACTTAAGATTTAATTTTGATTTGGGTTGCGGAAACCGAAAGGGAGTACGTTGGTTACACCATATCTTGCGGAAACCTTACGGGAGTACGTTACTTGGTTAACATCCCAAAGATAAATTTACCAAGAGTTTATTTGAGTTCTAAATATTTGGAAAGAGTGATTTGATTCATTTATATAGGGTTTTACATCAGCAAGCATAAATTTTTATTCACTACAGGGCTTGGTTCAAATCTGGCAAATATCAACAAACAACCATTTTGAGCTTTATATTACATAAGTATTGTGTATTAGCTTGTTTGTTTGTTTTCTAATTATAGTTGATTGGTTTGGTTGAATGATTGGATGTTTGTATGGTTAAGGATTAAATAAAGAAACTAAGTTCTTGAGTGCTTAAAAATTAAACAAATAAGTCACGAATTGGTTAAAAGAAATAAAATAAGTTTAAGAATTCTAAAGAGGAACTAAAAGAAATTTTTAAAAGCCAATTCACTCCACCCCCCTTCTTGGGAAGCTATTCCTAATTTCAATTGGTATCAGAGCAGGGTTATAGCAACTCTTAACTAGAAGCTATAAAAAGATCGTAATGGCTAACTTGGCGTAGCTCCCTTTAGAGAGGGACAATCTTCAACTAGGCCTCCTATCTTTTGTGGTTTGAACTACACATTTTGGAAAAAGGGAATGCAAATCTATCTCTAAATGATGAATTGGAAAGTATGGGAAGTTGTTATAGATGGAGATCAAATTCCTACTAAGATAGTAGATGGAAAACAAATCCCAAAAGAGAAGAAAGATATGACCGATCAAGATTATAAAATGCTCCAAAAAAATTCAAGTGCTATAAATGCTTTATATTGTGCCTTGGATGCTAATGAATTTAATCTAGTAATGGCTTGTAAATCAGCTAAGGAAAAATGGGATAAGCTAGAAGTTACTTACGAAGGAACAACGGATGTTAGGGATAATAGGGTTGATATGCTCACAAGCGAGTATGAAACCTTTAAGATGAACTCGGATGAATCAATTACAAATATGTTTACTACGTTCACTCACATAATCAATTCCCTAAATGCATTAGGACAAACTTACACTACTTATGAGATGATAAGAAAAATTCTAAGGGGCCTTCCCTCCATGTGGGAACCAAAGGCTACTGCTATTACGGAAGGTAGAAATCTAAAAAACACATCTTTAGATGAGCTTATAGGTTCTCTCCTCACATACGAAATGACAATGAATAAAAAGAGTGGGAAAACCAAAGCCCAAGAAAAAATAGCCTTTAAAGCCTTAAAAGATAACTCAAGTAGTGAAATGGATGGAGATGAAGTAGCCTTCATATCTAAAAAGCTAACAAGGATACTAAGAAAGAGAAACAAATTCAAAAGAAGAAATCAAGACTCCGAATCAGAAGAAGAAAAAGTTAGCAAAAAGAAATAAAGGAATAAAACATCTAAATGCTATAATTGTAATAAAGTTGGACATTTAAAACCGGAATGTCCACTATTAAAGAAAGAGTCTAACAAGAAAAACAAGAAGGCCATGAAAAGCCACTACTTGGGATAGTACAAGTAGTTTGGAGAATGAAATAAGTGACCAAGAGGTTGCTTACACGTGCTTTATGGCATGGGATAACGAAGAAAGCTCTTCAACTAAATCTTCAAATAATTTTTGTAGTGATGAATCAAGTGATGAGGGTATGCCATCTTATGATGAACTTCAAAATGATTTATTCAAAGTACATAAGATGCTGATCAAAGCAAATAAACAAAACACCTCATTGAAGAATAAGAATGAAAGTTTAATGAAAGAGTTAGAATCCCTAAAGAATGTTGAAAGAGATAAAGACTCAAAACTCAAGCAATTAGAACATAAGTATGAGTCAGCAATGAAAGAATTAGAATCCAAAAATCTTGCTGAAAAAGAAAACAACTTGAAAATCAAGAAACTAGAAAGCAAGAATTAACAAATGATAGAAGACCTTCGATCCTTATCCTCTACCGTGTATGATAAAGATATGAATATTTCTGAATTAGAGGATTTCATAAGAAAATTATCTCTAGAATTAGAGAAATCATTAAAGAATGTTGATAATAAGAAAGACATAGATGAAATTAGGAATAACTTCCCAAGAGGAGGGGTGAATTGGAATCTTTTAATTTTGATAATTTTTAATCTTTGTCTTAAGATACTAAAGAAAGCACAACAGATAACTATTAATCACACTTTAGAATACTTGTAATTTAAATGAACAAGATAATCAATAAAGCTAAAATATTTCAATCACTCAATCAAGAATAATTTTTCTTTTTTTGATTTCCCTATGAATGTTTATCACCTTCTTTGAATAAGCTTTTAGTATGCGTTTCTCTTGATCAAGATTTCCGCAGATTAACCAATGTACTCCCTTTTGGGTTTCTGCAAACGGTTAATTGAAATGTACTTTCTAAATACGAAGAATCTTTGTTTCTTTCTCTTTGGAACCTGTGACCTGCACTTTTAAATCATACAACACAACAAGTATAGTATGTAAAATAGAGAGAAAGACACAAGATTTTTTACGAGGTTTGGCTTCAACACAGCCTACGTCCTCGCCCTTGGAAAAAAACCGAAGGGTTCCACTATAACAGTTCGTTACCAGGTGGAACAACACCTGTTTACAACCACTCCTTTGATCAAGGCTAGAGCCCGCCTTCTCCAAACAATATGCCCTTGTTTGGTCAACGTTCCAACAGCCTGGAATGGTCCAAAATCTACAAGAGAAATATCAAAATCTGGTGTACAAGAGAAGCTCACACAAAGAGCAGATTAGTACAAAACAAAACTATGTACTTCAAAAGATAAAATATCAAGAATGAAATAAAATTTTGAATCTTTTCCAAGAATTCACAAAAATCCTTTTCTCTAGATGAGAAAATCAGTAATTCTTCAGGATTTGATGAACAAAAATATCAGAATAACAATACTTTCAGCTTTGCAAGAGATTGATCAAAATAGATTTTGAGAGCAAAAGAGCTTTGAGAGAATTTCAATGCTAGGGATAATTTTTGATTCACAAGAACCAAGTATTTATAGGCTTCCAAGTAGGTTTCCTTGTTGCAAGAGTTTCCTTAAAAAGTTTCCCAAGTTGTTAGAAAATTTAGGGTTCAAACGACTGTAATTTTAAAATACGAGTTTTAAAATTTTTGCCCGTTGAATAGTATTCAGACGTCTGAGGATTCGAGGTCAGACGTCTGAAGTTCCTGAAACCCCTTTACAAAATAACTAAATACAGGGTTAGATGTCTGAAGTCTGGGTTCAGATGTCTGAAATCGCAAGTTCAGACGTCTGAACTGCTATTGCAACTTTCTGTCTTGTTCCATTAATTCTTCAGATGTCTGCACTTAATCTTCAGATGTCTGAAGTAATTCTTCAGATGTCTAAACTTAAAGTTTAGTCATCTTAAGTCTCTACTTTAGTCATCTGAACTGAAAAGTTCAGTCATCTGAGCCTTTAAAAATCCAGTTTTATAAATATCTTTCTTTTAAAAGCTAATTTGCTCTCTTATTATCTTTATAAAACTTATTTCAATACTCTTAAAATAGGTCCTTAAATCTTTATAAACTCTTGAAAAAGCTTCAAAACATATTTCAAATGATATTTTGGCTTTTGAAATACTTTCAAATATGTTTCCCAAGCCATCATGCTTGAGTTCTCATTGCTCTTGAGTTTCTTTGAATAATTTGCTTGAGCTTCAAATATGTTAGACTTTCTTTGGATCAATGAAAAATTGTCTTCATACTTGACTTATACTTGATCTTATCTTACGCAATACTTGAGCTATATTTTAAGTTTGCTTTGAACCACACTTGATCCATATTTCCTGAAACACCAAAACTCAACCTTTTCAAGTTAAATCATCCTTTGTTTGTTATCACCAAAACCAATTGAAAGACTTTGTTAGGTCAATAATCTCCCCCTTTTTTATGATGACAAACAAGGAGTAAAGATAAAAGATTTATGTAAAATGAATTACTCCCCCTTACTATGAACATTAACAAGCTAGCCATATAGATAAAAAAAATTCCCCCTTGCTATAAGCCATGGAAAATTTTAAGTTCATATAGTTCATATATCCATGTAGTTCCTATATAACCAAGAACCAAGTTCTTATGTGAATTGACATATATTCAAAATCAAGTTCACATATGGATCATCAAGATCAAATTCACATATATGTTGCAGTTCATTCATATATAGCATTTATCTATTTAGCCTGAAAGTATCATTTTAGCACAAATACTCTTTCTCCCCCTTTTTCAAGTTCACATGTACTTTTACATAATCATGTACTTTTACTTTATCTTTACTAAGGACAAGTACTCTTTCTCCTCCTTTGTCATTAATCAAAAAGAGTAAGACAATTGTAAACAACCATCAAAAGTCATTCTCCAAAGAGATAATATATATATATGATCTATACACCAAAAAGTTACATTTTAGCAAGAGTACAGATAATTTGAGATACATAAGGTGTGATTCTTTTAAACAAAAAGTTACATACGAACCTAAACTAGAGAACATTTATCTTTCCTAGTCTTCTTCTTCAAAGCCATCTCCTTTCTCTTCTTCTTCTCCTCCTTCCTCTTGAGTCCCTTCTTCTTCAGTATTTTCTTCATCACCTTCATCTTCAGAATTTCCTTCTTTTCTCTACAGAAGCATCATCATCATCACCATCACCATCGTCATCATCTCCACTCTGAGGAGAAGAGCTAATGTCCATGGGATCACTGCTTTTAGAGGATTTGGCATGATATTTTTCTATATGAGTGACCCGTTTGTCAAGAGATGTGACCTTTTCTTTGATATTCTGAAGACTAGTGCATACTTCAGAAGAGAAACTAAAGAAATCTTGTTGAAAGGATAAGAACCAAGAAGGTGCTTTTGGAGATGAGCCAAGTTCTTGTGTGGAAGAAGATTGAGCAGCTGTTGATACTAGAGCAGAGGCTGAGGCTGAAGCTGAAGTTGCTGCAGATGCAGGTGGTGCATGTGTAGTCCTTGCAGCTTTCAAATACCATTCAGAAAGTCCCTTATCATATCCCATTTTCTTGAGAGAATTTTCATTTAAAAGATCATATCGGGTTCTTTTTATGAAAAACTCAGAAATATTGGTAATGTTAAGGTGAGTAAAGAGAAGAGTGAGAATTCCTCCATAAGGAAGAATAACTCGATTTGATTCTAGCTTGGTCCACATCCACCTAACAATTAAACTAGCCAAGTCTAGTTTCTTGCCTTTAAGCAAACACCAAAGAACAAAGCATTCGATATAAGCAAGATGATCAAACGAGCCTTGTTTTGGTATGATATTGGTTGAAACTAGTTTATGGAGAATATGGCCTTTTAAATTCAGTTGCTTGTACAATGGAGGATGTGCAAAATAGACAGGTTCATTTGTCATGATTAATGGAAGAAAAGCTTCAGGAGTAAAACATTGTTCAAGGATCCAGGATTGAGCAAACATAGGACAATTAAACTCTCCTGGAGTAATTTTGAAAACGGGAGATAATATTTCAGAATTCAGTAGTATTTTCTTTCCTTTAACTTCTGAAGAGAAAATCCCATCTTCATATTGCATATTTGCATAGAAAATTTTCACTAAATGAGGAAAACAACCCTTGGGTTGTTGAGTGATAAAATCAAACCATCCAATATCATGAAACAATGTAAGGATATCTGGAAATTTAGTGACAAAGAATGATACATCCAAGACTTTACCAAAGATTGGTTCTATATAGCTCAAAGAATTTTGATAACGGAGTCGAGCTTGAGGAGCAACTAACCATTTATCAATATTTTAAGTTTCCCTCCCTAATGAAGGACTTTTGTTCGTAGTCTGCTTGATTCGAGGCATGAAGACACAAAGTTTCAGTAACCCTAAGTTTCGTGTGATGAATCTGAGTAGAGTAGAAGTTTTGGAGTGAAGGGAAAGTGAGGGAAGATGAAGAGTTTGAAGTTCGGATGAATGAAGCAAGGAACTTCAGAAGTCTGAAGTTAGGGTTTAGTGCGCTAAAAATATATGAATCCCACGACTTCAAATGTCTGAAGTTTTAAAAACCTAGAAGTTTAAAAGTTAGTATGAGTTCAGACATCTGAAGTCCTAGGTTCAGTCATCTGAACTCTTCTGCTACAGTGTTCAGACGTCTAGGGTGTGAACATTAGACGTCTGAAGTACATATAAATTCTGAAATTTTACTTCTAATATACTTCTCTGCTGTGGATTAACCCCAGTTCCCTCCTAATATGTATAAATATGTCTTCACTTAGAGGTTTTGTAAAAATATCAACACATTGATCACTTGTATTTATAAATTCAAGAATTATATCCTCCTTTTGAACATGACTCTCAAAAAATGATGTCTTATGTCTATATGCTTAGTTCTTGAGTGTGGAATTGGATTTTTAGATATATTTATGGCACTTGTATTATCACACTTTATCAGAATTGTTTTATATTCTAAATTAAAATCTTTTAATTGTTGTTTCATATAAAGGATTTGCGCACAACAACTTCCTGCTGCCACATATTCAGCTTTGGCAGTTGATAATGCTATAGAATTTTGTTTCTTTGAAACCATGACACCAATGATTGTCCTAGAAAGTGGCATGTGCCACTTGTACTTTTTCTATCAATCTTACAACCGGCATAATCAGCATCTGAATAACTTATCATATTAAAATCCATGTCCTTTGGATACCATAACCCCAAATCAAGTGATCCTACCAAGTACCTAAGAATTCTCTTAACGGGTATTAAGTGTGATTCCTTGGGAGCTGATTGAAATCTTGCACACATACACACACTAAACATAATATCTGGCCTACTAGCAGTTAAATATAGTAAGCTACCAATAATTCCTCTATAGTGTGTTATGTCTACTTGTTTTCCTTTTTCATCTCTATCAAGACTTGTAGTTGTACTCATAGGAGTTTCCATCGGTTTACTTTGTTCCATATCAAACTTTTTAAGCATATCCTTGATGTACATAGTTTGATTTATGAAAGTTCCATTTTCAGCTTGTTTTATTTGTAATCCAAGGAAATAATTTAACTTCCCCATCATACTCATCTTAAATTCTTTTTGCATACAAGTTGCAAATTCTTTGCATAGATCTTCATTTGTAGCTCCAAATATAATATCATCCACATATATTTGAACTACTAGCATATCTTTGTTTTTGGTTTTAATGAAAAGAGTACTATCAATAATTCCTCTTGTAAAATGATTTTTAAGTAAAAATTTACTAACCTCTCATACCAAGCTCTTGGAGCTTGTTTCAAACCATAAAGGGCTTTAGTCAATTTGAATACATGGTTTGGATTTTTAGAATTTTTAAAACCTGGAGGTTGTTTGACATACACTTCTTCATTTATATATCCATTTAAGAATGCCCTCTTTACATCCATTTGATATAATTTAAAATCCTTATGGGCTGCATAGGCTATAAGCATCCTAATTGCTTCCATCCTTGCAACAGGTGCAAAAGTTTCATTATAATCAATTCCTTCTTGATTATAACCTTGTGCTACTAGCCTAACTTTATTTCTTACAACAACTCCATTTTTATCCTTCTTATTTCTAAAAACACATTTAGTTCCTATGATTGATTTATCTTTGGGTTTTGGTATAAGTTCCCATACCTGACTTCTTTCAAATTGATTTAACTCCTCTTGCATAGCTATAATCCATGAATAATCATTTAGAGCATCTTCAATATTTTTGGGTTCATCTTGAGATAAAAAGGCATAGTGATTGCAAATATTTTTTTAGTGAAGCTCTAATTGTTATCCCTTTTGATGTTTCACCAAGTATTTGTTCTTTTGGATGATTTTTGTCGTATTTCCTCTCTTTAGGAAGATTCGGATTTTCTGTAAAGTTTCATTTGAAGCATCATTATCCTTTTCCTCTTTTATTTCAAGGTCTTTTTTCTTTTTGAGACATAACTTCTTTTTCATCATTCATATCTTTGATTTCATAACTATTTGTTTCATCAAAAGTTATATGAATTGATTCCATGATCGTAGAAGTTCTTTTATTATAAATCCTATAAGCTTTACTATTTGTAGAATAACCTAAGAAGATACCTTCATCTGATTTTGCATCAAATTTTCCTAGATCATCTTTAGTATTTAATATAAAGCATTTACAACCAAATACATGAAAGTAGGAAAGATTAGGTTTTCTATCTTTCCAAAGTTCATATGGTGTTTTATCTATTTTTGATCTTATTAATACCCTATTTACAACATAACATGCAGTATTTACAACCTCTACCCAAAAATATTTAGGCAAATTATTTTCATTTAGCATTGTCCTTGCCATTTCTTGTAAAGTTCTATTTTTCCTTTCAACAACATTTTTTTTGTGGAGTTCTAGGTGCTGAAAAATTATGAGTTATTCCATGTTCATTACAAAATTTATCAACTTCCTTATTTTAGACTCTCTTCCTTGGTCACTTCTAAAACTTGTTACATTGTAACATTTCTTATTTTGTAATTTCTTACATAAGGTTATTAATTGGATACAAGCTTCATCTTTGTTTGCTAAAAAGATTACCCAAGTGAATCTTGAATAATCATCTAAAATAACAAAAGCATATTGTTTTCCACCTAAGCTTAAGGTTCTAGTTGGACCAAATAAGTCTAGATGCAAGAGTTCTAGAGGTCTTTTGGTGGATATGTATTTTTTCTTCTTAAAACTGGTTTTTACTTGTTTTCCCTTTTGACATGCATCACACATCTTGTCTTTTATATACTTAGTATTTGGTAGTCCTTTTACAAGATTTTTCTTAGATAATTTGGATAGTAGGTCCATACTAGCATGATCTAGTTTCCTATGCCATAACCAGCTTGCTTCATTCTTAGCTGTTAAACAAGTTATGTTTTGATTTGCTAATTTCTCAAGATTTATGCAATAAACATTATTTATCCTATGAGCCATAAACAAAGTTTCTTTATTTTTAGGATTTTGGATAACACATTTTTCTTTCATGAAAATTACTTCGAACCCTTTATCACTTAGTTGACTAGTACTTAAAAGATTATGTTTTAGTCCTTCCACTAATAACACATTATCTATAGTGAGTCAAGGTTCTTTACCAATTTTTTCCGATACCAACAATTTTACCTTTGGCATTGTCGCCGAAAGTAACATATCCCCCATCCATTTGTTTTAAGGTAGTGAACTTGGTCTTGTCATTGATTATATTCCTTGAGCATCCGCTGTCCAAGTACCATTTGTCTATTGTCGTTGTTGTCCTAAGACAAACCTACAATGAGGGACACTATGTGTTAGTTTTTGGAACCCAAATTCTTTTGAATTTCTTTGTTTTGTTGTTGGTTCCACTATTTGTTTTCCATTCTCCCTGAACTTTAACATATTTTCTCTTTAGTGGACAATTGAACATCACATGACCTTTAGTCTTGCACATATAGCAAGTGGTGTGTTCATGTTTTTTATTTGACGAAGTGCTAGCATAAAACTTAGCTTCCTTAACAAAATATCCCATGTATAGCTTTTTATTCCTTTTATTTGTTTTACCATTGTATCCTATTCCTTCTTTGTTTCCATTAAGCCTTTGCTGTCCAATCATTTTTTCAAAGTTTTCTTTACCTTCAGTAAAATTATAGACAATCTTTTCTTTATCCTCAACTATCTTTTTGAGTTCATTTATTTCTAAATCTTTTTTATTCAAGTCATTTTTATGGGTTTTATTTAACTTTTGTTGTGCTATTTTTATTTCTTCTTCCAACTTCTTAATATAAGTATTTCTTTCTTCTTCAATAGCTTTGAATGATTCAAGTTGCTTTATTAATTCTTGATTTTGATCTTTCAAAGTTATATTTCTTTTAGACACTTTTATAAATCTTTTATGAAGTGACAATAATTCAGTTTGTAATTCCTTATAAGAAGGCAAGCTATCACATGACTCATCACAAGACTCGTTTTGAGATTCGGTTGAAGAATAGTAAGAGTTTACCTCTTCATTGTTCGCCATAAAGCATATATTCGCCATCTCCTGTTCACTTGATTCAATTTCAGTTTCACTGGAGCTTGAGTCATCCAAAGTAGCTTTCATTGCTTCCTTCTTTTTCTTCTTGTCTTTCTTGAATAATGGACAGTCCGGTTTGATATGCCCTGGCTTTTTGCAATGATAACAAATTGGTAATTCATTCTTACCTTTACTTTCTTTCCTACTTGTCTCTCCTTTTTTAGTTTTCTTTTTATTAAACTTTCTAGGAAACCTTTTATTTCTCCTATAGAACTTTCCTAGTCTCTTAGTAATGAAAGCCAACTCATCTTGATCTAAGTCACTTGTTTCACTTTCTTCTTCACTAGTGCTATGGCTAGATGCTTTTAGAACTATGGATCTTTTATGCTTTGGTTCAGGATTTCTTTCTTTCAATGTCATTTCATATGTGAGAAGTGAACCTATAAGTTCATCCAAGGAAGTAGTCTTTAAGTTTCTACCTTTCATGATGGCTGTGGCCTTTGGTTCCCAAATAGAGGGTAGGCCTCTTAGAATTTTTCTGATCATTTCATATGTAGTATAGGTTTTTCCTAAGGCACTTAAGGAGTTTATTATGTGAGTAAATCTAGTGTACATGCTTGATATCATTTCATTAGAATTCATTTTGAATGCTTCGTATTCACTCATTAACATGTCTATCATATTATCTCTAACATCAATGGTTCCTTCATAAGTTACTTCTAGTTTATCCCAAATCTCCTTAACTATTTTTGCAGGCCATGACTCGGTTAAAATCATTAGCATCTAATGCACAATATAACGCATTTATAGCACTTGCATTTATTTGAAGCATTTTATAGCCTAGGTCAGTCATATCTTTCTTTTCTTTTGGAATATGTTTTTCATCAACTATTTTAGTGGGGATAAGATTTACATCCATAACTACTTCCCAAGCTTTCCAATCTATGTGTTGGAGATATATTTCCATTCTCTTTTTTTAGAAGGTATAATTGCTTCCACAAAGTATTGGTGGACGGGTTGAGGATTGGCCTTCACCAAAGGGTGCTACTCGCCATTAGATCTTTTTATAGTTTCTTGTTAAGAATTTCTATAACTAGGCTCTGATACCAATTGAAATTAGGAATAGCTTCCCAAGAGGGGGGGTGAATTGGAATCTTTTAATTTTGATAATTTTTAATCTTTTTCTTAAGATACTAAAGAAAGCACAACAGATAACTAATAATCACACTTTAGAATACTTGTAATTTAAATGAAAAAGACAATCAATAAAGCTAAAATAATTCAATCACTCAATCAAGAATAATTTTGCTTTTGTTGATTTCCCTGTGAATGTTTATCACCTTCTTTGAATAAGATTTTAGTATGCGCTTCTCTTGATCAAGATTTTCGCAGATTAACCAACGTACTCCCTTTTGGGTTTTTGCAAACGGTTAATCGAAACGTACTTTCTAAATACCAAGAATCTTTGTTTCTTTCTCTTTGGAACCTATGACCTACACTTTTAAATCATACAACACAACAAGTATAGAATGTAAAATAGAGAGAAAGACACAAGATTTTTTATGAGGTTCGGCTTCAACACAACCTATGTCCTTGCCCTTGGCAAAAGACCGAAGGGTTCCACTATAACAGTTCTGTTACCGAGTGGAACAACGCCTGTTTACAACCACTCCTTTGATCAAGGCTAAAGCCCGCCTTCTCCAAACAATATGCCCTTGTTTAGTCAACGTTCCAATAGTGTGGAATCGTCCAAAATCTACAAGAGAATATCAAAATCTAGTGTACAAGAGAAGCTCGCACAAAGAGCAAATTAGTACAAAACGAAACTATGTACTTCAAAAGATAAAATATCAAGAATGAAATAAAATTTTGAAGCTTTTCAAAGAATTCACCAAAATCATTTTCTCCAGATGAGAAATCAGTAATTCTTCAGGATTTGATGAACGAAAATATCAAAATAACAATACTTTCAGTTTTGCAAGAGATTGATCAAAAGAGATTTTGAGAGCAAGAGAGCTTTGAGAGAATTTCAATGCTTGGGATAATTTTTTGATTCACAAGAACCATGTATTTATAGGCTTCCAAGTAGGTTTCCTTGTTGCAAGACTTTCCTTAAAGATTTTCCTAAGTTGTTAGAAAATTTGGGGTTCAAATGGCTATAATTTTAAAATAAAAGTTTTAAAATTTTTGCTCGTTGAACAGTGTTCAGATGTCTGAGGATTCAAGGTCAGATGTTTGAAGTTCCTGAAACCCCTTTAAAATAGAACTAAATATAGGGTCAGATGTCTTAAGTCTAGGTTCAGACGTCTGAAGTCTGGGTTCAAATGTCTGAAATCGCAAGTTCAGATGTCTGAACTACTACTGCAACTTTCTGTCTTGTTCCATTAATTTTTCAGACGTCTGCACTTAATCTTCAGACGTCTGAAGTAATTCTTCAAATGTCTAAACTTAAAGTTCAGTCATCTGAAGTCTCTACTTCAGTCATTTGAACTAAAAAGTTCAGTCATCTAAGCCTTTAAAAATCCTATTTTATAAATATTTTTCTTTTAAAAGCTAATTTGCTCTCTTATTGTCTTTATAAACTTATTTCAATACTCTTAAATAGGTCCTTAAATCTTTATAAACTCTTGAAAAAGCTTCAAAACATATTTCAAATGATATTTTGGCTTTTGAAATACTTACAAATATGTTTCCTAAGCCATCATGCTTGAGTTCTCATTGCTCTTGAATTTCTTTGAATAATTTGCTTGAGCTTCAAATATGTTAGACTTTCTTTGGATCATTGAAAAATTGTCTTCATACTTGACTTATACTTGATCTTCTCTTACAAAATACTTGAGCTATATTTGAAGTTTGCTTTGAACCACACTTAAGCCATATTTCTTGAAACACCAAAACTCAACCTTTTCAAGTTAAATCATCCTTTGTTTGTTATCACTAAAACCAATTGAAAGACCTTGTTAGGTCAACAATAGAGTTAAATGATCTCAAGAATCAAATCAAAGATAAAGATAAGATCATTCATAACTTCACCAAAGGAAAAGAAAATCTTGATAAGATGATTGGCTCACAATGAATGTCATTAAACAAAAAAGGCATTGGTTTCAACGGAATTGAAAATAAAAAGAAAAAGAATTTTTACATGGGATATTTCTCGAAAGAATCCAAAGACTATACTTGCACATCTTCTAATGCCTACACAAACACCATATGCTATCAATGCAAGAAAAAAGGGGCATATAAAGTTTGAATGTCCATTTTAGAGAAAATGTGTTAAACCGAAACAAGTATGGAAAATAAAAGAAACCTCTCTTGAAAAATCCTCCGGACCCAAGAAAATATGGGTACCAAAAATGAAATAATGACTTCACACATATATAAAATAAAATGGCATTATTGGCCAAAATCATATGATGACTTTTTACAAGGCTTAACTTAAGAAAATATAAAGAAAATATCAAATCTGAGCTTATTATATAAGCGCCTTGATGTTACATGCTACATGCTTACTTGCCTACATGTGATGTGTTGATATGCTATATGATACATGTGTATGAATTAACTTGACTTGATTTATATTGAAAATTATGGATCACTATGTTGAAATTTGAGAATGAGATTATTGAGCTTAAGCATAAACTTTTGATATAAGGATAATTCTTGAACATGCATGATTTTAAATGAATCACATGGATAAACATACTGTTTTTTATCTATGAGCAATGAAAGATATAGTAGTTATATTGATATCCATGAACTATACATTATGTGATATTAAGCTTTGGTATCTATAAAGTATTTTTGGTTTCACATGTTAAAAATTTCAATAGATATCAAATCTAAAGGCTCACTTGGTATCACAAAGTCAAATTATTTACGAGCATGATTATGTCTATGAGCATGATGTGTCATTGATGATCTTAGCATGATATTGATATTTGATACATGATATGATTCAATATTTTACATGGGATGATAAAAGCAAAATTAATAACAAAACTGAATGTATTGAATTCAGGGGGAATGTCATGAATCATTAATCAATTGATATCATAAATTAAATTATAAATTTTAAATTGGTATCATAAAAACTATCAAATTAATATCAGCTGGTATCTTGAATAAATGCTGTGAGCTACACACTACCCATGCTATATTGAAAACAATAACTTGAGTGTGTACATATGTTTGGAATACATGGTTATTGATATGCTTAAATGATTTGTATTTGAATTTAAATCATTTCTTTTCTTTTTGATTGATGTCAAAAGGGAGAGAAGTTGTGAAGCAAAAATTGAGCATAATTGAGCATGAATATTATATCTATTCAAAAGAAGTATTTAAGTATTTAATATTGATTGAAAAAGCTAGTAAAACCAAAATAAAGTGATGAGCATGATTGATGAAATTAATATTGATCGTATTAAGATGAAGCTTATTACAAGGAGGAGCCTTTTTAAGGCTTACCCAATTATTGAAAGGGGGAGCTTTTTTTTAAGGCTTACTCACATTTTTTTCTCCTTGTTTGTCATAATAAAAAAGGGGGAGATTGTTGGCCTTACAAGGCTTAAAATCTTGTTATCTTGTTTTGATGCTAACAAACAAGTGGAATTTAACATATTTGTGTAAGTAATGTTATTTCAGGGCTCACATATGAGAAAGAAAGGTCAAAGTGATCAAAAGGATCAAATGAAGCTTAAATGAGTCAAAGCATAGATTCAAAGATGATATATTAAACCTTGAAGATTATGAGGACATAAATGAGTTGTTGAAAGCCAAGGAATATTAAAGTCAAAAGAGCCAAAGAAAGGCAAAGTGATAAAGCTCAAAGAATATGAAAGCTTGAAGAAAAGATGGACTCAATCGAAGGACAAAGCATGAAGACTCAAGAACCTAGAATGTTAATGTCTTAGAAGTCTCATGTAAGTGCTTTAATGTTTAAAATATCGTTTGAAATATTTTGAAGCTCTTAGATTAACTTCTTGTACCTAGATACCTTTTAAAATACTTGGAAAATATTTTTATAAGGTCAAAAATTATTTTAAAAGGGTTAGAATCATTTTTGAAATGAAAAGCACCAAAAAAAGTTTTTCCAAATGCTGTTAGTTTTTTATACATCTGCATTGACGTGACTTTTTCTCTATCCAAAACTCTTTATTTGAAAATGTTTTCAACATGAAAGTGTTAGAAGTTTCTCTTAGACTGTTTTTGACACCAAAAAGACCTAATTTGGAGTTATATAGAAAAAGTTATGGCCAAAACACTGAAGCGGGGTCAAAGCTGTCAAGCAACTGAACACTATTCACGGCAGAACTTCAGGCGCCTAAACAGCAGATAGAACAACCTCAGGTGACCGACCCTATGAGTTTAGGTGCCTGAACCTGTACTGACTTTGAAAATTACAATCTTATAAAACTTCAGACGATTGAACCCGAGACTTCAGACATCTGTACATTGTTCAACGGAAAATTTTTAAATTCTAATATTTTAAAATATAGCCGTTTTGAGCTCCAAAATTTCTAACAACTTGGGAAAATTTCTAAGGAAACTTTTGCACCATGGAAACAAGTTTGAAAGCCTATAAATACATAGTTTTGCAAATCAAAACACATCCAAGAATTGAAAAATCTATTTTAAGAAGCTGAAAGCACTCTTGATCTTCCAAAGTTCTCTTGCTCACTCATTGCAAATCCCTTTTTCTGAGATATTCTGAAGTGCTAATCCTTCCTCGTCTGAATTCCTACTGCTAATCCTCATCTAAGAAGGATATTGGTGAATTCTACACTTGAGCTTCATTGCATTTCATATTGATATTTTACATTCAAGCATATAGTGCTGAAATTGTACTAACTTGCTCTTTGAGAGAGTATACTTGTACGCAGATCTTATCTTGTGTTTCTTGTAATTCTTTGACGTTCCAAGGATTGTTTGGATTGTTGGATAAGCAAGTGGATATTGCTTAGAGAGGCGGGCTCTAGCCTAAAGGAGTGACCGAAAGAGGGGACATCGTTTGGAGAGGCGGGCTCTAGCCTAGTAAAGGAGTGTTTGAGCGTAGGGTATCGCTTGTAAAGGTTTTGTTCCACCCATCAACGAAACAGGTTTAGTGAATCCTTTGGTGGTTTGCCAAAGGCGAGGACGTAGGTTGGGTATAAGCCGAACCTCGTAAAAATCACCGTCTCACTCTCTCTTTCCCTATTCTTTATTTTCAGTGCATATTTAAAAATGCGTGGATGGTTTAAATTTGAAAATAATATAAACTACGTGTATTTGGAAATCAAACAAACTTAAGGTTTAATTTTGATTTGGGTTGCAGAAACTGAAAGGGAGTACGTTGGTTACACCATATCTTGCGGAAACCTCACGAGAGTATGTTACTTGGTTAACATCCTAAAGATAAATTTACCAAGAGTTTATTTGAGTTCTAAATTTTCATTCACTACAGGGCTTGGTTCAAATCTGGCAAATATCAACAAACAACCATTTTGAGCTTTTATATTACATAAGTGCTGTGTATTTGCTTGTTTGTTTGCTTTCTAATTATAGTTGATTGGTTTGGTTGAATGATTGTATGGTTAAGGATTAAATAAAGAAACTAAGTTCTTGAGTGCTTAAGAATTAAACAAATAAGTCACGAATTGGTTAAAAGAAATAAAATAAGTTCAAGAAATCTAAAAAGGAATTAAAAAAAATTTTTAAAAGCCGATTCACCCCCCCTCCTAGGAAGCTATTCCTAATTTCAGGGTTTTGTTTTTAGGGTTTAGGGTTTAGGACTTAGGGTTTAGTGTTTAGGTGATAGGGCACAAGTTTTAGGGTTTAAGGTTTCAGGTTTACGGGTTAAGGGTTTAGGGTTTGGGACTTAGGGGTTAGGGTTTAGGGTTTCGAATTTAGGGTTTAAGGTTTAGTGTTTAGGGTTTATGGTTTAGGGTTTAGGGTTTAGGGTTTAGGTTTTATGGTTTAGTGTTTATGGTTTAGGGTTTAAGGTTTAGGGTTTAGGGTTTAGGGTTTAGGGTTTACGGTTTTTAGGGTTTAGGGTTTAGGATTAAGGGTTAGGGTTTAGGGTTTACGATTTAGTTTTTAGGGTTTAGTGTTTAGGGTTTAGGATTCACGGTTTAGGGTTTAGGGTTTAGGGTTTAGGGTTTAAGATTTAGGATTTAGGGTGTAGGGTTTAGGGTTTTTTTGGTTGAGGGTGTCGGGTTTAGGGTTTGGGGCTTATGGTTTAGGGTTTAGGGTTTGGGGTTTAGTTTTTAGGGTTTAGAATTTAGGGTTTTCGGTTTAGGGCATAGGTTTTAGGGCTTAGGGCACAGGTTTTAGGGTTTAGGGTTTTACGATTTTGGGTTTTACGGTTTTGGGTTTGGGGTTTACGGGTTTAGGGTTTAGGGTTTTGGATTTAGGGTATTGTGTTTAGGGTTTAGTGTTTTTAGGGTTTGGGGTTTGGGATTTAGGGTTTAGTGTTTTTTTGTTTAGGGTTTAGGGTTTAGCGTTATAAGGTTTAGGGTTTAAGGTTTTATTTTTTAGGTTTTTGGTTTAGGGTTTTAGGGTTTAGGGTTTAGGGTTTAGGGTTTTAGGGTTTATGGTTTTGGGTTTAGGGTTTAGTTTTTAAGGTTTAGGGTTTTGGGTTTACGGTTTAGGGTTTAGGATTTAGGGTTTAGGGTTTAGGGTTTACGGCTTATGCTTTAGGTTTTAGGGTTTAGGGTTTGGGGTTTAGGGTTTAGGGTTTAGGATTTAGGGTTTAGGGTTTAGTATTTAGGGTTTAGGGTTTAGGGCATAGGTTTTAGGGTTTAGGGTTTAGGGTTTAGGGTTTAGGGTTTAGGGTTTAGGATTTAGGGGTTAAGGGTTTAGGGTTTAGGACTTAAGGGTTAGGGTTTGGGGTTTTGGGTTTTAGGGTTTAGGGTTTGGATTTAGCGTTTAGGGTTCAGTGTTTAGGGTTTCGGGTTTCGGGTTTAGGATTTAGGGTTTAGGGTTGAAGGCATAGGTTTTAGGGCTTAGGGTTTAGGGTTTAGGGTTTAGGGTTTAGGGTTATAGGGTTTAGGGCTCAAGGTTTAGGGTTTAGGATTTAGGGTTTAGGGTTTAGGATTTAGGGTTTAGGGTTTCGGATTTAGGTCTTAGGGTTTAGGGTTTAGGGCTTTTGTTTTAGGGAATATGGTTTAAGGCTTAGGGTTTTGGGTTTAGGGTGTCGGGTTTAGGGTTTGGGGTTTATGGTTTAGGGTTAGGATTTAGGGTTTAGGGTTTGGGGTTTAATTTTTTGGGTTTAGGATTTAGGGTTTTGGGTTTAGCATTTAGGGTTTTGGGTTTAGGGCGTAGGTTTTAGGGCTTAGGGCACAGGTTTTAAGGTTTAGGGTCTTACGGTTTTGGGTTTTAGGGTTAGGGTTTGGGGTTTAGGGGTTTAGGGTTTAGGGTTTTGGATTTAGGTATTGTGTTTAGGGTTTAGTGTTTTTAAGGTTTGGGGTTTGGGATTTACGGTTTAGTGTTTTTTTGTTTAGGGTTTAGTGTTTAGCGTTATAGGGTTTAGGGTTTAGGGTTTTGGTTTTTGGGTTTTTGGTTTAGGGTCTTGGTGCTTAGGGTTTAGGGTTTTAGGGCTTATGGTTTTGGGTTTAGGGTTTAGTTTTTAAGGTTTAGGGTTTTGGGTTTAGGGTTTAGGGTTTAGGATTTAGGGTTTAGGGTTTAAGGTTTTGTTTTTAGGGTTTAGGGTTTGAGGTTTAGGGTTTAGGGTTTAGGATTTAGGGTTTAGGGTTTAGGGTTTAGGGTTTAGGGTTTACGGGATAGGTTTCAAGGTTTAGGGTTTAGGGTTTAGGATTTAGGGTTTAGGGTTTAGGGGTTAAGGGTTTTGGGTTTAGGACTTTGGGGTTAGGGTTTAGGGTTTAGGGTTTAGGGTTTTGGATTTAGGGTTTAAGGTTCAGTGTTTAGGGTTTAGGGTTTTGGGTTTAGGATTTAGGGTTTAGGGTTTAGGGCATAGGTTTTAGGGCTTAGGGTTTAGGGTTTAGGGTTTAGGGTTTAGGGTTTAGGGTTTAGGGTTTTGGATTTAGGGTTTAGTGTTTATGGTTTAGGGTTTTTAGGGTCTAGCTTTTGGGATTTAGGGTTTAGGGTTGTTTGGGTTTAGGTTTTAGGGTTTAGGGTTAAGCATTATAGGGTTCAGGGCTCAAGGTTTTAGGATTTAGGGTTTTTGGTGTGGGGGTTTCGGGCTTAGGATTTAGGGTTTAGGGTTTAGGGTCTAAGATTTAGGGTTTGGGGTTTACTTTTTAGGGTTTAGGGTTTAGGGTTTTGGGTTTTGGGTTTAGGGTTTACGGTTTAGGGTTTAGGGCATAGGTTTCAGGGTTTAGGGTTTAGGGTTTAGGGTTTAGGGTTTAGGGTTTAGGGTTTAGGGTTTAGGGTTTAGGGTTTAGGGTTTAGGGTTTGGGGTTTAGGGGTTAAGGGTTTAGGGTTTAGGACTTTGGGGTTAGGGTTTAGGGTTTTAGGGTTTAGGGTTTTGGATTTAGGGTTTAGGGTTTAGTGTTTAGGGTTTAGGGTTTTGGGTTTAGGGTTTAGGGTTTAGGGTTTAGGGCATAGGTTTTAGGGCTTAGGGTTTAGGGTTTAGGGCTTTACCGTTTAGGGTTTTGGATTTAGGGTTTAGTGTGTATGGTTTAGGGTTTTTAGGGTCTAGCTTTTGGGATTTAGGGTTTAGGGTTGTTTGGGTTTAGGTTTTAGGGTTTTGGGTTAAGCATTATAGGGTTTAGAGCTCAGGGTTTTAGGATTTAGGGTTTTTGGTGTGGGGTTTCAGGCTTAGGATTTAGGGTTTAAGGTTCAGGGTCTAAGATTTAGGGTTTGGGGTTTACTTTTTAGGGTTTAGGGTTTAGGGTTTAGGGTTTTGGATTAAGGGTTTACGGTTTAGGGTTTAGGGCATAGGTTTCAGGGTTTAGGGTTTAGGGTTTAGGGTTTAGGGGTTAACAATTTTTAGTTTAGGACTTAGTGGTTAGGGTTTAGGGTTTATGGTTTAGGGTTTAGTGTTTAGGGTTTAGGGTTTTGGGTTTAGGGTTTAGGGTTTAGGTTTATGGTTTAGGGTTTAGGGTTTAGTGTTTAGGGTTTTGGATTAAGGGTTTAGGGTTTAGGGTTTAGGGCATAGGTTTCAGGGTTTAGGGTTTAGGGTTTAGGGTTTAGGGGTTAACAATTTTTGGTTTAGGACTTAGTGGTTAGGGTTTAGGGTTTATGGTTTAGGGTTTAGTGTTTAGGGTTTAGGGTTTTGGGTTTAGGGTTTAAGGTTTAGGTTTTATGGTTTAGGGTTTAGGGTTTAGGGTTTATAGTTTAGGGTTTGGGGTTTAGGGTTTATGGTTTAGTTTTTAGTGTTTAGGGTTTAGGGTTTAGGATTTAGGGTTTAGTGTTTAGGGGATAAGGCACTGTCTTTTGGGTTTAGGGTTTCGCGTTTTGGGTTTAGATTTTAGGGGTTAAGGGTTTATGGTTTGGGACTTAGGGGTTTGGGTTTGGGGTTTTGGGTTTTAGGGGTTAGGGTTTCGGATTTAGGGTTTAAGCTTTTGGGTGAGGGTTTAGGGTTTAGGGTTTAGGGTTTAGGTTTTAAGGTTTAGTGTTTAGGGTTTAGGGTTTAGGGTTTAGAGTTTAGAATTTAGGGTTTAGGGTTTAGGATTTGCAATTTTCAGGGTTTAGGGTTTAGGATTAAGGGTTTCAGGTTTTTGGGTTTAGGGTTTAGGGTTTTAGGGTTTTAGGGTTTAGGGCTTCGGATTTAGGGCTTAGGGTTTTGGTTTTAGGGTTTTTGTTTTAGGGAATAGGGTTTAAGGTTTAGGATTTAGGTTTTAAGGTTGTAGGTTTTTGTTTTAAAGTGTATGGTTTAGGATTTTTTGGGTTTAGGGTGTCGGGTTTAGGGTTTGGGGTTTGGGGTTTTAGGTTTATGGTCTAGGGCTTAGAGTTTAGGATTTACGGTTTAGCATTTAGGGTTTTGGGTTTAGCGCATAGATTTTAGGGGTTAGGGCACAGGTTTTAGGGTTTAGGGTTTCCGGGTTAGGGCATAAGTTTTAGGGTTTGGGATTTTAGGGTTTTGGGTTTTAGGGTTTAGGGTTTGGGGTTTAGGGGTTTATGGTTTAGGGTATTGTGTTTAGGGTTTAGTGTTTTTAGGGTTTGGGGTTTGGGATTTTGGGTTTATGGTTTTTTTATTTTGGGTCTACGATTTTGCGTTATAGGGTTTAGGGTTTAGGGTTTTGTTTTTTTGGGTTTTTGGTTTAGGGTTTTAGGGCTTAGGGTTTAGGGTTTAGGGTTTTAAGGTTTACGAATTTGGGTTTAGGGTATAGATTTTAAGGTTTAGGGTTTAGGGTTTAGGGTTTAGGGTTCAGGATTTAGGGTTCAGGGTTTTGGGCTTAGGTTCTAGCTTTTTGGGTTTAGGGTTTAGGGTTTAGGGTTTAGGGTTTAGGATTTAGGGTTTAGGGTTTAGGGCATAGGTTTTATGGTTTAGGGTTTAAGGTTTAGGGTTTGAGGTTTTGGGTTTACGGTTTAGGGTTTAGGGTTTAGGGCTTTGGTGTTTAGGTTTAAGGCTTAGGGTTTTAGGGTTTAGGGTTTAGGGTTTAGTGTTTAGGGTTTAGGGTTTAGGGTTTAGGTTTTAAGGTTTAGGGTTTAGGGTTTAGGGTTTGGGGTTTTTTTTTTTTTATGGTTTTTTGGGTTTAGGGTTTCGGGTTTAGTGTTTATGGTTTATGGTTTAGGGTTTAGGGTTTAGGGCATAGGTTTTAGGGTTTAGGGTTTAGGGTTTAGGGTTTAGGGTTTAGGGTTTAGGGGTTAAAGGTTTAGGGTTTAGGATTTAGGGGTTAGGGTTTAGGGTTTAGGGTTTTAGGGTTTTGGGTTTCGGATTTAGGGTTTAGGTTTTAAGTTTAGGGTTTAGGGTTTAGGGTTTCCGGTTCAATTTTTATGGTTTAGGGTTTAGCGTTAGGGTTTGGGGTTTAGGGTTTAGGGTCGAGTTTTTAGTGTTTAGGGTGTAGTGTTTAGGGTTTAGGGTTTAGGTTTTATGGTGTAGGGCAAAAGTTGTAGGGTTTAAGGTTTAGGGTTTAGGGTTTAGGGTTTTGGGCCTAGGGTTTTTTGGGTTTAGGGTTTCAGGTTTAGTGTTTAAGGTTTAGGGTTTAGGGTTAGGGTTTGGGGTTTAGGGTTTAGGGTTTAGTTTTTAGGGTTTAGGGTATAGTGTTTAGGGTTTAGGGTTGGTGTTTAGGGTGCAGGGCAAAGGTTTTATGGTTTACAGTTTAGGGTTTAGGGTTTAGGGTTTAGGGTTTTAGGGTTTAGGGTTTGGGGTTTAGGGTTTAGGGTTTATGATTTAGGGTTTAGGGTTTTTTGGGTTTTGGGTTTTGGGTTTAGGGTTTAGGGTTTAGGGTTTAAGGTTTAGGGTTTAGTGTTTTAGGGTTTAGGGTATAGGGTTCAGGGTTTTGGGTTTAGGGTATAGGGTTTAGGGTTTATGGTTTAGGGTTTTCCACTTTAGGGTTTCAGAGTTAGACTTTAGGGTTCAGGGTTTAGGGTTTAGGGTTTAGGGTCTAGGGTTTGAGGTTTAGGGTTTAGGTTTTAAGGTTTAGAGTTTTTGGTTTAGGGTTAAGGGTTTAGGGTTTAGGGACGAGGGTTTTTTGTGTTTAGGGTTTAGTTTTTAGGGTTTGGGTTTGGGGTTTAGTGTTTTGGGTTTAGTTTTTAGGGTTTAGGTTTTAGGGTCCAGGGTTTTTGGTTTAAGGCATAAGTTTTAGGGTTTAGGGTTTGGGGTTTAGGATTGAAGGGTTTAGGGTTTAGGGTTTAGGATTTAGGGTTTTGGGTTTTTTTGGTTTAGGGTTTAGGGTTTTGGGTTTTGGATTTAGGGTTTAGGGTTCAGGATTTAGCGTTTTAAGATTTAGGGTTTAGGGTTTGGAGTTTGCCCATTAGGGTTTACGGTTTGGGGCATATGCTTTAGGGTTTAGGGTTCAGGGTTTTTGTTTTAGGGTTTTAGGGTTTAGGGTTTAGGGTTTAGGGTTTAGGGTTTGGGGCATAAGTTTTAGGATTTACGGTTTGGGGTTTGGGGTTTAGGGGTTTAGGGTTTAGGATTTAGGGTTTAGGGTTTAGGGATTTTAGTGGTTCGAGTTTAGGATTAAGGGTTTAGGGATTTTTGGGTTTAGGGTTTAGGGTTCAGGGTTTTAGTGTTTAGGGTTTAGGGTTTAGGGTTTAGTTTTCAGGGTTTATGGTTTAGGGTTTATATTTTGGGGATTAGGGTTTAGGGTTTATTGTTTCGGGTTCAGGGTTTAGGGTTTACGATTTACGGCATAGGTTTTAGGGTTTAGGGTTTAGGCTTTTGGTTCTAGGGGTTTGGGTTTAGGGTTTAGGGCATGGGTTTTGGGGTTTAGGGTTTAGGGTTTGGGGTTTAGGGTTTAGGGTTTAGGGTTTAGGGTTTAGGGTTTAGGGTTTAGGGTTTAGGGTTTAGGGTTTAGGGTTTTTAGGGGATAGGGTTTAGGATTAAGGGTTTAGGGATTTTTGGGTTTAGGGTTTAGGGTTCAGGGTTTTAGGGTTTAGGGTTTAGGGTTTAGGGTTTAGTTTTTAGGGTTTAGGGTTTAGGGTTTATGGTTTAGGGTTTACGGTTTAGGGCATAGGTTTTAGGGTTTAGGGTTTAGGGTTTAGTGTTTAGGGTTTAGGGTTTAGAGTTTAGCATTTAGGGGTTTAGGGTTTAGTTTTTTGGGTTTAGGCTTTAGGGTTTAGGGTTTAGGGTTTAATGTTTAGCTTTTAGGATTTCGGGTTTAGGTTTTAGGGTTTAGGGTTTACGATTTAGGGTTTAGGGTTTTTTGCGTTTATGGTTTAGGGTTTTGGGTTTAGGGTTTAGGCTTAGGCCCTAAGGTTTAGGGTTTAGGGTTTAGGGTTTAGAATTTTGGGTTTAGGGTTTGCGGTTTAGGGTTAGGGTTTTGGGTTTAGGGCAAATGCTTTAGTGTTTAGGGTTTAGGGTTTTTGTTTTACGGTTTAGGGTTTAGGGTCTAGGCTTTATGATTTAGGGTTTAGGGTATAGGGTTTGGCTTCATAGGGTTTAGGATTTTGGGTTTAGGTTTTAGGCTTTAGGGTTTTTGGGCTTAGGATTTTAGGTTTACAGTTTTGGGTTTAGGGTTTAGTTTTTAGGGTTTAGGGTTTAGGGTTTAGGGTTTGGGGTTTTGGGTTAGGGTTTAAGGTTTAGGGTTTAGTTTTTAGGTTTTTGGGTTTGGTGTTTAGGGTTTAGGGTATAGGATTTAGGGTTTAGTGTTTAGGGTTTAGGGCATAGGTTTTAGGGTTTAGGGTTTGGGGATTTGGGTTATATGGTTTGGGGTTTGGGGTTTAGGGCATACGTTTTAGGGTTTAGGGTTTATGGAATAGGGCTTGGGGTTTAGTATTTTGGGTTTAGGATTTTGGGTTTAGGGTTTAAGGTTTTAGGGTTTAGGGTTTCAGGTTTATGGTTTAGGGTTTATGATTTAGGGTTTTGGGTTTTTTGGGCTTTGGGTTAAATCGTAAACCTTGAACCGTAAATACTAAACCCACAACCCTAGAAACTAAACACTAAATCCTAAACCCTAAAACCTTGAACCCTAAACCCTAAAACCTTGAACCCTAAACCCTAAACCTAAAACCTTAAACCCAAAACCCTAAACATTAAACCCTATTCCCTAAATCCAAAACCCTAAACCCTAAAACCTATGCCCTAAACTCAAAACCCCAAACCCAATAACCTAAACCCGAAACACTAAACCCTAAACCCTAAACCCTAATCCCTAAATCCTAAACCTTAAACCCTAAACACAAAACCCTAGAAACTAAACCCTAAACCCTAAACCCTAAACCCTAGACCATAACCCTAAACCCTAAACCCTAAACCGTAAACCCTAAACCCTAAACCCAATAAACCCTAAACCATAACCCTAAACCCTAAACCCTAAACCCTAAACCCTAAACCCTAAACCCTAAACCCTAAACCCTAAACCTTAAAACCTAAACCCGAAACCCTAAACACTAAACCCTAAAACCTAAAGCCTAAACACTAAGCACTAAACCCTAAGGCCGAAACCCTAAACCCTAAAACCGTAAATCATAAACCCTAAGTAATAAACTCTAGACCCTAAACCATAAACCCTATGGCCTAAAACCTATGCCCTAAACCCCAAACCCTAAACCCTAAACCCTAAACACTAAAAAAAAAACAATAAACACTAAACCCTAAACCCTAAACCCAAAGCCCTAAACCCTAAACCCTAAACCCTAAACCCAAAACCCAAAACTCTAAACCCTAAACCCTAAACCCTAAATCCTAAACCCTAGACCCTAAAACCGTAACCCCTAAACCCAAAACACTAAACCCTAAACCCTATAGCCTAAACCCTATGCCCTAAAACCTATGCCCTGAACCCTAAACCCTAAACCCTAAATCCAAAACCTTAAACCCTAAACCCTTACCCTAAAAACTAAACCCTAAACCCTAAACCTAAAAACCTAAACCAGAAACCTAAAACCCTAAACCTTATGACGCTAAACCCTAAACCCTAAACCCAAAAAACCCAAAACCCTAAATCCTAAACCCTAAACCCTAAAAACCCTAAACACTAAACCCTAAACCCTAAATCATAAACCCTAAACCCTAAACCATAAACCCTAAACCCTAAAACCATAAACCCAAAACCCTAAACCCTAAACCCTAAAACCTATGTCGTAAACCCAAAACCCAAAACCCTAAATCCTAAACCCTTAAGCCAAAACCCTAAGCCCTAAAAACTAAACCTTAACCCCAAAATCCTAAACCCTAAGCCTAAACCTTAAGCCCAACACCTTAAATCATAAACCCAAAAAACCCAAAACCCTAAAACTTGAACCCTAAAACCTAAACACTAAACCCAAAACCCAAAACCGTAAACCCTAAAAACTAAGCCCTAAACCCCTACACCCTAAACCCTAAACCTTAAAACCTAAATCCTAAACCCTAAACCCTAAAGGCCAAAAACTATGCCCTAAACCATAAACCCAAAAAACCCTAAACCCTAAATCCTAAAATCTAAACACTAAAGGCTAAACCCTAAACCCAAAACCCAAAACCCTAAAAACTAAAGCCTAAACCCTCAACCCTAAACCCAAAACCCTTAACACTAAAAACTAAACCCCAAACCATAAACCCAAAAAACCCTAAACCCTAAATCATAAACCCTAAACCCCAAACCCTAAAACCCAAAATCCAAAACCCTAAACCCTAAACCCTAAACCCTAAACCCTAAACCCTAAACCCTAAAAACTATGCCCTAAACCCTAAACCCCAAAACCTAAACACTAAACCCTAAACCTAAAACCCTAAACCCTAAACCCTAAACCCTAAACCCTAAACCCTAAAAACTAAACCCCAAACTCTAAATCCTAAACGCTAACCCTAAACCCTAAACCCAAAACCCGAAACCTTAAACCCAAAAAACCCTAAACCCTAAACTCGAAACACTGAACCGTAAAACCTAAACCCGAAACCCTAAACCTTAAACCCTAAAACCTAAAGCCTAAACACTAAGCTTTAAACCCTAAATCCGAAGCGCTAAACCCTGAAACACTAAACCCTAAACCCTAAATCCTAAACGCTAGACCCTAAACCCGTAAACCACTAAACCCTAAACCCGTAAACCCTAAACCCTAAACCCGAAATACTAAACCCAAAACCAAAAACCCTAAAAACGCAACCCAAAACCCAAAACCCAAAACCCAAAACCCAAAAACTTAAACCCGAAACCCTAAACCCTATGACGCTAAACCATAAACCCTAAACAAAAAAGATCCTAAACCCTAAATCCTAAACCCTAAGCCCTAAAAACCCTAAACCCTAAACCCTACATCACAAACCCTAAACCCTAAACCCTAAACCCTAAAACCCTAAACCCTAAACCGTAAAACCTATGCCAAAAACACTAAACCCAAAACCCTAAACAATAAACCCTAAACATTGAACACAAAAACCTAAACACAAAACCCTAAACCCAAAATCCTAAACCCTAAACCATAAAAACTAAACCCTAAACCCCTAAACCCTAAACCCTGAAACCTAAAGCTTAAACCCTAAACCCTAACCCAAAACCTATGCCCTAAACCCTAAACCCTAAATCCTAAACCCTAAACGCTAAACCTTAAACCCTAAACGCTAAAAGCTAAACACTAAACCCCAAGCCCTAAACCCTAAAACCATAAACCCTAAACCCTAAACCCAAAATTCCAAAACCCAAAACCCTAAACCCCAAATCCTAAACCCTAAACCCCTAAACCCAAAACCTTAAACCACAAACCCTAATCCCTAAAACTTAAGCCCAAAACCCTAACACCTAAACCCTAAATCCTAAACCCAAAACACTAAACCCTAAACCCTAAAAACTAAACCCTAAACTCTAAACCCTAAACCCCAACCCCAAACCTTAAACCTTAAACACTAAACCCGAAATCCTAAACCCAAAAATCCTAAGCCCTAAAACCTAAACCCTAAACCCGAAACCCTAAACCCTAGAATCCTAAACCCTAAACCCTAAACCCTAATTCCTAAACCATAGACCCTAAACCCATAAAACCAAAACCCTAAACCCTAAACCAGAAACCCTAAACACTAAGGCCTAAAACCTATGCCCGAAACCCTAAACCGTAAACCCTAAATCCTAAACCCTAAACACTAAAAAGTAAACCCCAAACCCTAAAACGCAAAACACAAAAACCTTAAACCCCAAACCCTAAGCCCAAAAACCCTAAACCCAAAACCTTAAACCCGAAACCCTAAACCCTAAACCCTAATACCTATGCCATAAACCCTAAACCCTAAATCCTTTACCCCCTACCTAAACCATAAACCCCAACCCCAAAACCCTAACGTTAAACCCAAAACCCTAAACCATAAACCCAAAAAACCCTAAACCCTAAACCCTAAACCCTAAACCCTAAACCCTAAACCTTAAACACAAAACCCTAAACCCTAAACCCTAAACCCTAAACCTATGCCCTAAACCCTAAATCCTGAACCCTAAACCGTAAACACTAAACCCTAAACCCTTAACCCCTAAACACTAAACCCTAAACCCTAAACCCTACAACGTAAAACCTATGCCCTAAACCTTAAACTCAAAACCCTAAATCCAAAACCATAAACCCTAAACCCTAAACCCTAAACCCAAAAAACTAAACCCCAAACCCTAAGCACTAAACCCTAAAATCCTAAACCATAAATCCTAAACAATAAACCCTAAACCCTAAACCCAAAACGCAAAAAACTAAACCCTTAATATCAAACCCTAAACCCTAAACCCTAAAACCCTAAACCCTAAATCCAAAACCCTATAACGCTAAACCCTAAACCCTAAACCAAAAAAATCCAAAACACAAAATCCTAAACCCTAAACCCTAAAAACCCTAAACTCTAAACCTTAAAGCAAAAATCCTAAACCCTAAACCCCTAAACCCTAAACCTGAAACCCTTACCCTAAAACCTATGCCCTAAACCCTAAACCCTAAACCCTAAACCCTAATTCCTAAACCCTAAACCCTAAACCCTAAACTGTAAAAACTAATCCTAAACACTAAACCCAAAACCCTAACCCTAAATCCTAAACCCTAAACCATAAATCCAAAAAACACTAAACCCTAAACCCTAAAAACTAAACCCGAAACCCAAAACCCAAAATCCTAAAGCCTAAAACCTATGCCAAAAACCTAAACCGTAATTCCAAAACCCTAACACCTTCAAACGTACACCATTAATCCTAAACCCTAAACCCTTAATCCTAAACCCTGAACCTTAAAAACCCTAAACCATAAACCCTAAACCCTAAATCCTAAACCCAAAACCTTAAATCCTAAACCCTAAACCCTAAACAACCCTAAACCCTAAACCCTAAAACCTAAGCCCTAAACCCAAAACCCCAACCCCTAAACACTAAACCCTAAACCAAAATCCCTAAACATTAAACCCTAAACCCTAAACCCTAAAAACTAAACCCTAAACTCTAAACCCTAAACCCTAACACTAAACCCTAAACCCAAAACCCAAAACCATAAACACTAAACCCCAAATCCGAAACCCTAAACCCTAAAACCATAAACTGTAAACCCTAAACCCTAAACCCTAAAACCCTAAACCCTAAACCCTAACCCCTAAGTCCTAAACCCTAAACCCTTAACCCCAAAACCCTAAACCCTAAACCCTAAACTATAAATCCAATGCCCTAAAACCTAAACCCCAAATCCTAAACCCTAAACCGTAAACCGTAAACCCTAAACCCTAAACCCTAAACCCTAAAAACAATACCTTAAACCCTAAACCATAAACCTTGAAACCCCAAACCCTAAACCCTAAACCCAAAAAACCCTAAATCATAAACCCTAAACCCTTAACCTCAAACCCTAAACACTAAAACCTTAAACCCTAAACCCTAAACCCAAAACCCTAAACCCTAAACCCTAAACCCTAAACCCTGAACCCTATTCCCTAAACCATAAACCCTAAACCCTAAACCCTATGCCCTAAAACCTATGCCCTAAACCCTAAACCTTAAACCTTAATTCCTAAACCCAAAAACCCTAAACCCTAAACCCTAAACCCTAAAACCTATGCCATAAACCCTAAACCCTAAACCCTAAATCCTATACCCTAAAAACTAAACCCTAAACGCTAACCCATAAACCCTAAACCCTAAAACCCTAAACCCAAAACCCTAAACCCTAAACCCTAAACGCTAAACCCAAAAGAACCCTAAACCTTAAACCCTAAAACCTATGCCCTAAACCCCAAATCCCAAAACCTAAACACTAAACCCTAAACCTAAAACCCTAAACCCTAAACCCTAAACCCTAAAAACTAAACCCTAAACTCTAAACCCTAAACCGTAACCCTAAACCCTAAACCCAAAACCCTAAACCTTAAACCCAAAAAAACCTAAACCCTAGACTCTAAAGCCTGAACTATAAAACCTAAACCCGAAACCCTAAACCTTAAACCCAAAAACCTAAAGCCTAAACACAAAACTATAAACCCTAAATCCGAAGCGCTAAACCCTAAAACACTAAACTCTAAACCCAAAACCCTAAATCCTAAACGCTACACCCTAAATCCCTAAACCCTAAACCCTAAACCTGTAAACACTAAGCCCTAAACCCGAAATACTAAACCCAAAACCCTAAACCCTAAACTCTAAAAACTAAACCCAAAACCCTAAAACCAAAACCTTAAACATGAAACCCTAAACCCTAAACCCTACGAGGCTAAACCCTAAACCCTAAACCAAAAAAATCATAAACCCCAAATCCTAAACCCTAAACCCTAAAAACCCTAAACCCTAAACCCTACATCACAAACCCTAAACCCTAAACCCTAAAACCTTAAACCCAAAACCCAAAACCTTAAACCCTAAACCCTAAAACCTGTGCCAAAAACCCTAAACCCAAAACCCTAAACAATAGACCCTAAACATTGAACCCAAAAACCTAAACAATAAACCCTAAACCCTAAACCATAAAAATTAAACCCTAAATCGCAAAACCGTAAACCCTGAACCCTAAAACCTAAACCTTAAACCCTAAACCCTAACCCAAAACCAATGCCCTAAACCTTAAACCCTAAACGCTAAACCTTAAAACCTAAACCCTAAAAGCTAAACCCTAAACCCTAAGCCCCAAGCCCTAAAAGAATAAACCCTAAACCCTAAACCCTAAATTCCAAAACCCTAAACCCCAAATCCTAAACCCTAAACCCTAAACCCCTAAACCCTAAACCCTAAACCACAAATCCTAATCCCTAAAACTTATGCCCAAAACCCTAATACCTAAACTTTAACTCCTAAACCCTAAACACTAAACCCTAAACCCTAAAAACTAAACCCTAAGCCCTAAACCCTAAACCCTAACCCTAAACCCTAAACCTTAAACACTAAACCTGAAACCCTAAACCCAAAAAACCCTAAGCCCTAAACCCTAAACCCTAAACCTGAAACCCTAAACCCTAAAACCCTAAACCCTAAACCCTAAACCCTAAATCCTAAACCCTAGACCCTAAACCCATAAACCCTAAATCCTAAACCCTAAACCAGAAACCCTAAACCCTATGCCCTAAAACCTATGCCCTAAACCCTAAATCCTAAACCCTAAACACTAAAAATTAAACCCCAAACCCTAAAACCCAAAACCCCAAAACCTTAAACCCCAACCCCTAAGCCCAAAAACCCTAAACCCAAAACCTTAAACCCGAAACCCTAAACCCTAAACCCTAAAACCTATGCAATAAACCCTAAACCCTAAATCCTACACCCTAAGCCCTACCTAAACCCTAAAAACAAAACCCTAAACCCTAAAACCTAACCCTAAACCCTAAACCCTAAACCCTAAACCCTAAACCCAAAAAACCCTAAACCCTAAACCCTAAACCCTAAACCCTAAACCTTAAACACTAAACCCTAAACCCTAAAACCTATGCCCTAAACCCTAAACCCTAAATCCTAAACCCTAAACCCCAAACCCTAAACCCTAAAAAAAAAAAAACCCTAAACATAAACCCTAAACCCTAAAACCCTGAACCCTAAATCCTAAACCCAAAAAACCCTAAACCCTTAATCCTAAACCCTAAACCCTAAACCCAAAATCCTGAACCCTAAACTGTAAACACTAAACCCTTAACCCTTAACCCCTAAAAACAAAACCCTAAACCCTAAACCCTACAATGTAAAAGCTATGACCTAAACCCTAAACCCTAAACCCTAAACCCTTAATCCTAACCCTGAACCTTAAAAACCCTAAACCCTAAATCCTAAACCCAAAACCCAAAACCCCTAAACCCTAACGCCAAAACCCCAAACCCAAAACCCTAAAACCTATGCCCCAAACGCTAAAACCTAAAC
>NW_026651876.1:0-5000 GCF_029873635.1 Malania oleifera | reverse complement strand
AAACCCAAAAACCTAAATCCAAAACCCCAGACCCTAAACCCATAAACCTTAAACCCTAAACCCTAAACAAGAAACCTTAAACCCTATGCCTTAAAACCTATGATCTAAACCCCAAACCGTAAGTCCAAAATCCTAAACCCTAAACCCTAAACAGTAAAAATTAAACCCCAAACCCTAAAACCCAAAACCCCAAAACCCTAAACCCCAAACTCTAAGCCCAAAAACCCTAAACCCAAAACCTTAAACCCGAAAACCTAAACCCTAAACCCTAAACCCTAAAACCTATGCCATAAACCCTAAACCCTAAACCCTAAATCCTAAACCCTAAACCCAAAAAACTAAACCCTAAACCCTAACCCTAAACCCTAAACCCTAAACCATAAACCCAAAGAACCCTAAACCCTAAACCCTAAACCTTAAACCCTAAACCCTAAACCCTAAACCCTAAACCCTAAACCCTAAACCCTAAACCCTAAATCCTAAACCCTAAACCCTAAACCTTAAAAACTGAACCCCAAACGTAAACTCTAAACCATAAAACCCTGAACCCTAAATCCTAAACCCAAAAAACCCTAAAGCCTTAATTCTAAACCCTAAACCCTAGAAACCCTATACCCTAAACCCTAAACCGAAAACCTGAACCCTAAACCGTAAACAGTAAACCCTAAACCCTTAACCCCTAAACACTAAACCCTAAACCCTAAACCCTACAACGTAAAACCTATGCTCTAAATACTAAAGCCTAAACCATAAACCCAAAACCCTAAACCCTAAAAACTAAACCCCAAACCATAAGCCCTAAACCCTAAAATCCTAAACCCTACACCCTAAACCTAAACCCAAAATGCTAAAAATTAAATCCTAAACCTCAAACCCTAAACCCTAAACCCTAAAACCAACCCAAAATCCTAAACCCTATAACACTAAACCCTAAACCCTACGGCAAAAAAATCCTAATCACGAAATCCTAAACCAAAAACCCTAAAAAACCAAAACCCTAAACCCTAAAACAAAAATCCTTAACCCTAAACCCGAAACCCATAATCCTAAAACCTAGGCCCAAAACCCTAAACCCTAAACCCTAAATCCTAAACCCAAAACCCTAAACCCTAAACCTTGAACTCTAAAAACTAAACCCTAAACACTAAACCCTAAACCCTAACCCTAAATCCTAAACCCTAAACTCTAAAAACTAAACGCTAAACACTAAACCCTAAACCCTAACCCTAAACCCGAAACCCATAAAACTTAAAGCCAAAAACCCAAAACCCAAAACCCTAAAACCAATGCCCTAAACGTAAACCCTAAATCTTAAACCCTAAAACCTTCAAACCTAAACCCTTAATCCTAAACCCTAAACCCTTAATCCAAAACCCTAAACCTTAAAAACACTAAACCCTAAACCCTAAATCCTAAACCCAAAACCCAAAACCCCTAAACCCTAAAGCCTAAACCCCAAACCCTAAACCCTAAAACCTATGCCCCAAACCCTAAATCCTAAATCCTAAACCCTACACCCTAAACACTAAACCCTAAAGGAAAAATCCTAAACTCTAAACCCCTAAACTCTAAACTTGAAACCCTTAACCCTAAAACCTATGCCCTAAACCCTAAACCCTAAACCCTAAATCCTAAACCCTAAACCCTAAACCCTAAACCCTAAACTCTAAAAACTAAACCCTAAACACTAAACCCTAAACCCTAACCCTAAATCCTAAACCCCAAACCCCAAACCCTAAACCATAAACCCAAAAAACACTAAACCCTAAACCCTAAAAACTAAACCCAAAACCAATAATCCCTAAACCCTAAACCCAAAACCCAAAACACAAAACCAAAATCGTAAACCCTAAAACCTATGCCCTAAACCTAAACCCTAAAACCTTCAAATGTAAACCCTTAGTCCTATACCCTAAACCCCTAATCGTAAACCCTGAACCTTAAAAACCCTAAACCCTAAACCCTAAACCCTAAATCCTAATCCCAAAAACCTAAACCCCTAAACCCCAAACCCAAAACCCTAAAACCTATGCCCCAAACCCTAAACCCTAAATCCTAAACCCTACACCTAAAACACTAAACCCTAAACCCTAAAAACAAAACCCTAAACCCTAAACCCCAAACGCAAACCCTAAACCCTAAACCTTAAACACTAAACCCAAAAAATCCTAAGCCCTAAACCTTAAACCCAAAACCCTAAAACCAAAATCGTAAACCCGAAACCCTAAAACCTAAGCCCAAAACCCTAAACCCTAAACCCAAAACCCTAAACCCTAAAATCCTAAACCCTAAACCCTAAATCCTAAACTTTAGACCCTAAACCCTAAACCCTAAACCCTAAACCCTATGCCCAAAAACCTATGCCCTAAACCCTAAACCGTAAGCCGTCAACCCTAAACCCTAAACCCCTAATCCCTAACCCTAAACTCTAAACCCTAAACCTAAACCCTAAATACTAAACCCTAAACCCTAAACCCTAAAAGCTACACCCTAAATCCCAAAACCCTAAACCCAAAAACCTATGCCCTAAACCCTAAATCCTGAACCCTAAACCGTAAACACTAAACCCTAAAACCTTAACCCCTAAACACTAACCCCTAAACCCTAAACCCTAAAATGTAAAACCTATGCCCTAAACCATAAACCCAAAACCCTAAATCCTAAACCGTATACCCTAAACCCTAAAAACTAAACCCCAAACCCTAAGCCCTAAACCCTAAAACCCTAAACCCTAAATCCTAAATGCTAAACCCTAAACCCTAAACCCAAAATGCTAAAAACTAAACACTAAACCTCAAACCCTAAACCCTAAAACCCTAAACCCTAAACCCTAAACCCAAAAACCCTAAACCCAAAATCCTAAACCCTATAACGCTAAACCCTAAACCCTAAACCAAAAAAATCCTAAACACGAAATCCTAAACCCTAAACCCTAAAAACCCTAAACCTTAAAACCTAAAGCAAAAATCCTAAACCCTAAACCCCTAAACCCAAAACCAGAAACCCTTAACCCTAAAACCTATGCCCTAAACCCTAAACCCTAAATCCTAAACCCTAAACCCTAAATCCTAAACCCTAAACCTTAAACCCTAAACTCTAAAAACTAAACCCTAAACACTAAACCATAAACCCTAACCCTAAATCCTAAACCCTAAACCCAAAACCCTAAACCATAAACCGAAAAAACACTATACCCTAAACCCTAAACCCTAAACCCTAAAACTAAACCCGAAACCCATGAACCCTAAACCCAAAACCCAAAACCCTAATAAGTAAACCTTAAAACCTATGCCCAAAACCTAAACTCTAAATCCTAAACCCTAAACCTTTAATCCTAAACCCCAAACCTTTAATCCTAAACCCTGAACCCTAAAAACCCTAAACCCTAAACCCTTAACCCTAAATCTTAAACCCAAAACCTTAAACCCTAAACCCTAAACCCTAAACCCTAAACCCTAAACCCGAAAACCCTAAACCCTAAACCCTAAACCATAAACCCTAAACAACCCTAAACCCTAAACCCTAAAACCTATGCCCTAAACCCTAAACCCCAAAACCTAAACACTTAACCCTAAACGTAAAACCCTAAACCCTAAACCCTAAACCCTAAAGCCTAAAAACCAAACCCTAATCTCTAAACCCTAAACCCTAACCCTAAACCCTAAACCCAAAACCCTAAACCCTAAACCTTAAACCGAAAAAACCCTAAACACTAAGTTGTAAACCCTAAATCTGAAGCGCTAAACCCTAGAACACTAAACCCTAAACCCTAAACCCTAAATCCTAAACGCTAGACCCTAAACCCCTAAACCCTAAACCCTAAACTCATAAACCCTAAAACCTAAACCCGAAATACTAAACCCAAAACCCTAAACCCTAAACTCTAAAAACTAAACCCAAAACCCTATGATGCTAAACCCTAAACCCTAAACCAAAAAAATCCTAAAGAAGAAATCCTAAACACTAAACCCTAAAATCCCTAAACCCTAAATCCTACATCACAAACCCTAAACCCTAGACCCTTAACCCTAAACCCTAAAACCCTAAACCCAAAACCTTAAACCCTAAACCCAAAAACCTACGCCAAAAACCCTAAACCCAAAACCCTAAACAATAAACCCAAAACATTGAACCCAAAAACCTAAACACTAAACCCTAAACCCAAAACCATAAAAACTAAACCCTAAATTGCTAAGACCTAAACCCTAAACCCTACATCACAAACCCAAAACCATAGACCCTCAACCCTAAACCCTAAACCCTAAAACCCAAAACCCTAAACCCAAAACCCTAAACCCTAAACCCTAAAACCTATGCCAAAAACCCTAAACCCAAAACCCTAAACATTGAACCCAAAAACCTAAACAATAAACCCTAAACCCAAAACCCAAAACCCTAAACCATAAAAACTAAATCTAAACCGCTAAACCCTAAACCCTGAACCCTAAAACCTAAACCTTAAACCCTAAACCCTAACCCAAAACCTATGCCTTAAACCCTAAACTCGAAATCCTAAACCCTAAACACTAAACCTTAAACCCTAAACCCTAAAAGCTAAACCCTAAACCCTAAGACCTAAACCCTAAAACCATAAACCCTAAACCCTAAACCCTAAATCCAAAACCCTAAACCCTAAACCCTAAATCCTAAACTCTAAACCCCTAAACCCAAAATCCAAAACCACAAACCCTAATCCCTAAAACTTATGCCCAAAACCCTAATACCTAAACCCTAAATCCTAAACCCTAAAAACTAAACCTTAAACCCTAAAAACTAAACCATAAAGTCTAAACCCTAAACCCTAAACCCAAACCGTAAACCTTAAACACTAAACCCAAAATCCTAAACCCAAAAACCCTAAGCCCTAAACCCTAAACCCTAAACCTGAAACCCTAAACCCTAAAATCCTAAACCCTAAACCCTAAACCCTAAATCCTAAACCCTAGACCCTAAACCCATAAACCCTAAACCCTAAACCCTAAGCCACGCCTAAAAGCTTT
>NW_026651875.1:32500-42570 GCF_029873635.1 Malania oleifera | reverse complement strand
AACCCTAAACCCTAAACCCAAAACCCTAAACACTAAACCCTAAACCCTAAACCAAAAACGCTAAACCCTAAACCCTAAATCCAAAAACCTAAACCCTAAACACTGAACCCAAAACCCCAAACCCTAAATCATAAACCCCAAAACCCAAAAACGAAAATCCTAAACCCAAAACCGTAAACCCTAAACCTTAAGCCCCAAACCCTAAACCCTAGCACAAACCCCTAAACCCTAAACCCTAAACCCTAAACCCTCTACCCAAAACCCTAAATCCTAAACCCTAAAACCCAAAAATGAAAATACTAAACCCTAAACACTAAGCACTAAACCCTAAACCCTTGCACTAAACCCTAAACTCTAAAATCGTAAACCTTAAGCCCTAAACCCTAAACCCAAAGCCCTAATCCCTAAACCCTAAACCCAAAACCCTCAACCCTAAAACCGAAACCCGAAACACTAAACCCTAAACCCTAATCCCTAAACCATAAACCCTAAACCCTAAACCCTAAACCCTAAACCCTAAACCCAAAATCCTAAACGCTAACCCTAAACCGTAAACCGTAAACTCTAAAGCCTAAAGCCTAAACCCTAGACCCTAAACCCTAAACGCTAAACCCTAAACCCAAACCACAAACCCTCAACCCAAAACCCAAAATTAAACGAAAATCTAAAAAATAAAACAATAACAATGAACCCTTAAACCCCCAAAACCTTAAATAATAAAACCTAAAACACAAAAAACGAAAATCCTAAACCCAAAACACTAGCATTAAACCCTAAACCCTAAACCCTAGCACTAAATCCTAAACCCAAAAACCCTAAACCCTAAACCCAAAACCCTAAACCCTAAACCCTAAACCAAAAATCCTAAACCCTAAACCCTAAACCCAAAACCCTAATTCCAAAATCCTAAACCCTAGACACTACTCCCTAAACCCTAAAACCTAAACCCAAAATACTAAACCCTAAAACCTAAACCCTAAACCCTGAATCCCAAAAATGAAAATACAAAACCCTAAACACTAAGCCCTAAACACTGAATCCCAAAAATGAAAATACTAAACCCTAAACACTAAGCCCTAAACCCTACACCCATGCACTAACCCTAAACCTAAAAACTGTAAACCCTAAACCCTAAACCCCAAAACCCTAAACCCTAAAGCCAACACCTTAAACCCTAAACCCTAAATCCTAAACCCTAAACCGTAAACCCTAAACCCTAAACCCGAAACCCAAAACACTAAACCGTCAAAACTAATCCCTAAACCATAAACCCTACACCCTTAACCCTAATCCCTAAACCCTAAAACCGTAAACCCTAAGCCTTAAACAAATAAAAAAGAAAAAAGAAAAAAAAAACAAGAAAACATAAAAACATAAAAAAAGAAAACAGAAAAGCTGGAAAACAGTAATAAAACGAAACAACGACAACACCTGAAAAACCGAAACCTTGGAAACCAAAACCATAAAACACCGGATATCCAAAAACCCTCTAAAAACATGACACCCTAAACACTAAATCCAAAATGCTAACCCTAAACCCTAAACCCTAAACCCTAAACCCTAAACCCTAAACACTAAACCATAAACCCAAAAAAAAAACGCTAAACCCTAAACCCTAAATCCAAAAACCTAAACACTAAACACTGAACCCTACACCCCAAACCCTAAATCATAAACCCTAAAACCCAAAAATGAAAATCCTAAACCCAAAACCATAAACCCTAAACCTCAAGCCCTAAACCCTAAACCCTAGCACTAAACCCTAAACCCTAAAACCCTAAACCCTAAATCCTAAACCCTAAACCCTAAATCCTAATCCTTAAACAATAAACCCTAAACCCTAAACCCTGAACCCTAAGCCCTACACCCTAAACCCTAAACCCTAGCCCTAAAATCCAAACCCTAAACCCTAAACCCTAAAGCCTAAACCCTAACCCTAACCCTAAACCATAAACCCTAAGTCCTATACCCTAATCCCTAAACCCTAAACCCTAACCCTAAACTCTAAACCTCTACCCTGAACCCTAAACCCTAAACCCTAAACCCTAATCCCTAAGCCCTAAACCCAAAACCCTAAAACCAAAACCCAAAACCCTAAACACTAAACCCTAAGCCCTAATCCCCACACCCTAAACCCTAAACCCTAAAACCTAAACCTAAATCTTAAACCTTAACCCTAAACACTAACACTAAACCCTAAACCCTAAACTCTAAATCATAAACCCCTAAACCCTTAAACCTAAACCCTAAGCCCTAAACCCTAAGCCCTAAACCCTAAATCCTAAGCCATAAACCCTAAACCCTAAGCCCTAAACCCTAAACCCTAAACCCTAACCCAAAACTCTGAACCCTAAACCCTGAACCCTAAAACCTGAACCCTAAACCCTAAACCCTAAACCCTAATCCCCAAACCCTAAACCCAAAACTCTAAACCCTAACCCTAAACCCAAAACCCTAAACACTAAACCCTAATCCCTAAACCCAAAACCCCAAACGCTAAACCCTAAATCCAAAAGCTTAACCCTAAACCCTAACACTAAACCCTAAACCCTGAACTCAAAACCCTAAACCCTAAACCCTAAATGGAAACCCTAAACCCTAAACCCTAAACCCTAAACCCTTAACCCTAAAGCCTAAACCCTATTCCCTAAACCCGAAACCCTAAAACCTACAAAGCACTCCAAACCAATAAACCAAACTCCCAAATCCCTTAAACCCAAAACAATAAATCCCTAAACGCCTTGACCCGAAACGAAAAACCCTAAACCTAAATTTGAAAGCCTGCGAACCACAAAACACCCGGGGAAACAGAAACCACGAAAACACGAAAAAAACCTAAATTCAACAAATCTAAAACCACTAAACCCAAAAAACCAAAACCTAAACCTAAACACTATAAACCCTAAACCCTAAACCCTAAACCGAAAACCCTATACCCTAAATTCTAACCCTTAAACCTTAAACCCTAAATCCTAAACCCTAAACCCTAAACCCTAAACCCTAAACCCCAAACCCTAAACCCTAAACCATAAATCCAAAACCCTAAAACCTAAACACTGAACCCTAAAACCCAAACCCCAAATCATAAACCCTAAAACCCAAAAACGAAAATCCAAAACCCTAAACCCAAAACTTTAAACCCTAAGCCCAAAACGCTAAACCCAAAACCCTAAACCATAAACCGTAAACCCTAATCCCTAAACCATAAATCCTAAACCCTAAACCCTAAACCCTAATCCCTAAGTCCAATATCCTAAACCCTAACCCTAAACCCTATAGCCTAAACCCTAAACCACAAACCCTAAATCCAAAACCCTAAACCCTAAACCCAAAAGCCAAGACACTAAACCCTAAACCCTAAACCCTAAACCCTAAACCCTAAACACTAAACCCTAAACTGTAAACCTTAAATCCTAAACCCTAAAACCCAAAAATGAAAATTCTAAACCCTAAACCCCTGCACTAAACCTTAAACTCCAAAATCGTTAGCCCTAAGCCCTAAACCATAAACCCTAAACCCTAAGCTCTAATCGCTAAACCCTTAAACCCCTAAACCCAAAAACCATAAACCGATAAACTAGAAAAGAAGAAAAAAGAAAAAAGAAGTAAAGAACAAGAAAAAAGAAAAACGGAAAAACGGAAAAAACGAAGCCAGAAAGACGAAAAAAGAAAAAAAAAAACGAAACAGAAACAAGGAAAGAAACGAGAGTAGGAAAACCGATAAAAAAAACACGAAACCATAAAAAAGAAACACGAAAAATTAAAACCCTAAACCCGAAACCTAAAAAAGAAAAAACGGCACCACAAAAAAATAACACTAAACCCAAATCCCCAAACCCTAAACCCTAAACCGCAAACCCTAAACCCTAAACCCTAAATCTTAAACCTTAACCCCAAACCCTAACTCTACACCCTAAACCCTAAACTCCAAACCCTAAACCACTAACCATAAACCCTAATCCCTAAACCAAAAATCCTAAACCCTAAACCCTAAACCCTAAGTTCCAAATCCAAAACCCTAACCCTAAACCCTATACCCAAAACCCTAAACTCTAAACCCTAAACCTTAAATCGAAAACCCTAAACCCAAAACCATAAACCCTAAACCGTAGACACTAAACCCTAAACCCTAAACCCTAAACCCAAAACCCTAAATACTAAACCCTGAACCCTAAACCCTAAACAAAAAACCCTAAATCCTAAACCCTAAAGCCCAAAAATTAAAATACTAAACCCTAAAACCTAGGCCCTAAACCCTAAAGCCTTGCACGAAACTAAACCTAAAATCATAAACCCTAAAGCCTAAACACCTAAACCCTAAACCATAAAATCTAAACCCAAAAACCCTAAACCAAATCCCTAAACCCCTAAACCGAAAACCTCTCAACCGGAAAACCCTCACCCTAAAAACCAAAATCCTCTAAACACTAAACCCAAACCCTAATCCCAAACCAATAAACCCAAACCCTTAAACCCTCAAAACCCTAAATCCTAAAACAAACAAAAAAAAACACTAACGCTCAACCCCTTTAAAACCCAAAAACCTTAAACCCAAAACCGAAACACTAAACCCGAAACCCGAAACACGAAACCCGAAACCCAAAAAACCAGAAACCCGGTGAAAAACCTGAACGAAACCCTGAAACCCTAAAACCAAAAAACAATAAAAACCAACACCCTGGGAAACTAAAAACCGAAAACCAAAAACACTTAACCCTAAACCCACAAACCCAAAATAATAAACCCAAAAACCAAAAAAATGAAAATCCTAAACCCAAAACACTAGCACTAAACCCTAAACCCTAAACCCTAAAACCCTAAACACTAGGCCCTGAACCCTAAACACTAAACCCTAAACCCTAATCCCCAAAAAATAAACTCTAAAGCCTAAAGCCTAAAGCCTAAACCCCAACCCCTAAACCCTAAACCCTAAACCCTAACCCAAAACTCTAAACCCTAAACCCTAAACCCTGAACCTCAACCCTAAACTGTAAACCCTATCTCCTAAACCCCAAAAATCTTAAAGCCCCTAATCCCTAAACCCTAACCCAACTCTAAACCCAACCCAAAACCCTATAAACCCCGCTAAACACTAAACCCTTAACCCAAATCCCCAAACCTAAACCCTAACACGAAACCTAAACCTAAATCCTAAACCTTAAACCTAAACCCAAACAATAACACTAACCCCTTTAAACTCTAAACACTAAAACCCTAAACCATAAACCCTTTACAACTAAACCCTAAGCCCTAAAAAAAACCCTAAGCCTTAAACCTTTAAATCTTAAACGTATAAGACATAAAACCGAAACCATTAAACCCTAACCCCAAAACCTGAACCCTAAACCACCCGTGAATCCGTAAACACCTGAACAACGAATCACGAAACCGAAAAAACCCTAAACCCAAAACCCAAAACCCAAAACCCTAATCCCTAAACCCTAAATCCAAAACTCTAAACCCTAACCCTAAACCCCAAACCCTAAACACTCCCTAATCCCCAAACCCTAAATCCTAAACCCAAAACCCTAAATCGTGAACCTTAACCCTAAACCCTAAACCTTAAACCCATAAACCTAAACCCTAAACCCTAAACACTAAAAATCCTAAACCCTTAATCCTAAACCCTATTCCCTAACCCCGTAACGCTAAACCCTGAACACTAAAACCTAAACCCTAATCCCCAAACCATATACCAAAAACGCCAAACCCTACGCCCTAAATCATAAACCCAAACACGACACCCTAAACCCTAAACCCTAAACTCTAAAGCCTAACCCCTAAACACCCTTAAACCAAAACCCCAACCCGAATTCCAAAACCCCAACCCCTCAACCCTAAACACTAAATCCTAAACCCTAACCCTAAACCCTACACCCAAAACCCAAAACCCTACACCCTAAACACAAAACGCTAAACCCTAAATCCTAAACCGTAAACCCTAAACCCTAAACCCCAAACCCTAAACCGTAAACCATAAATCCCAAACCCTAAACCCTAAACACTGAACCCTAAAACCAAAACCCAAAAGAATAAACCCTAAAACCTAAAAACAAAAATCCTAAACCCTAAACCCTAAGCCAAAAACCTTAAACCCTAAACCCTAAATCGTAAACCCTAAATCCTAAACACTAAACCCTAAACCCTAAACCCTAAACCCTAAGTCCTAAATCCTAAACCCTTACCCTAAACCCTTACCCTAAACCCTATACCCTAAACCCTAAATCCACGACCCTAAACCCTAAACCATAAACCCTAATCCCAAAACCATAAACCCTAAACCCTAAACCCTAAACCCAAAACCCTTAACCCTAAAACCTAAACCCTAAACACTAATCCCAAACCATAAACCCAAAACCCTAAACCCTAAACCCTAAACCCTAAATCCCTAACCCTAACCCTAAACCCTAACCCTAAACCCTAAACCATAAACTCTAAACCCTAAACCCTAAACCCTAAACCCAACACCCAAAACCCTAAACCCTAAAGCCTAAACCCTAATCCCCAAACCCTAAACCCTAAAGCCTAAACCCTAAACTCTAAACCCTAAACTCTAAACCCTAAGCCATAAACCCTAAACCCTAATCCTTAAACCATAAATCCTAAACACTAAACCCTAAACCCTAAGTCCTAAATCCAAAACCCTAACCCTAAACCCTACACCCTAAACCTTAAACCGTAAATCAAAAGCCCTAAACACTAAACCATAAACGCTAAACCCTAAACCCAAACCATAAACTCTAAACCCTAAACCCTAAACCCCAATCTCTAAACCCTAAATCCTAAGCCCTAATCCCTAAACCTTAAACCCAACTCTAAACCCAAACCCAAAACCCTAAACCCTAAACACTAAACCCAAAACCCTAATCCCCAAACCCTAAACCCTAAACACGAAACCCTAAACCCTAAATCCTAAACCTTAACCCTAAACCCAAACACTAAACCCTAAACCCTAAACTCTAAACACTAAACCCTAAACCCTAAACCCTGACAACTAAACCCTAAGCCCTAAACCCTAAGCCTTAAACCTTAAATCCTAAACTGTAAGACATAAACCCGAAACCATAAACCCTAACCCAAAACTCTGAACCCTAAACACTTAACCTTAAACCCTAAACACTAATCCCTAAACCCTAAACCCTAAACCCTAAACCCTAAACCCTAATCCCTAAACCCCAAATCCAAAACTCTAAACCCTAACCCTAAACCCCAAACCCTAAACACTCCCTAATCCCCAAACCCTAAACCCTAAACCCTAAATCGTGAACCTTAAACCTAAACCCTAAACCCTAAACCCATAAACCTAAACCCTAAACCCTAAACACTAAATCCTAAACAATTAATCCTAAACCCTATTCCATAAACCCGAAACGCTAAACCCTAAACACTAAAACCTAAACCCTAATCCCCAAACCATATACCAAAAACGCCAAACCCCACGCCCTAAATCCTAAACCCAAACACGACACCCTAAACCCCAAACCCTAAACTCTAAAGCCTAACCCCTAAACACGCTTAAACCAAAACCCCAAACCCTAATTCCAAAACCCCAAACCCTCAACCCTAAACACTAAATCTTAAACCCTAACCCTAAACCCTAAACCCAAAACCCGAAACCCTACACCCTAAACACAAAACCCAAAACCCTCAATCCTAAACCGAAAACCCTAAACCCTAAACCCCAAACCCTAAACCGAAAACCATAAATCCCAAACCCTAAACCCTAAACACTGAACCCTAAAACCAAAACCCTAAATGATAAACCCTAAAACCTAAAAAAAAAAAATCCTAAACCCTAAACCCTAAACTTTAAACCCTAAGCCAAAAACCATAAACCCTAACCCTAAATCCTAAACCCTAAATCCTAACACTAAACCCTAAACCCTAAACCCAAACCCCGAACCCCTAAACCCTAAACCATACCCTAACCCTATACCCTAACCCTAAATCCACGACCCTAACCCTAAACCATAAACCCTAATCCAAAACGCTAAACACTAAACCCTAAACCCTAAACCCAAAACCCTTAACCCTAAAACCTAAACCCTAAACACCAAACCCTAAACACTAATCCCAAACCATAAACCCAAAACCCTAAACCCTAAACCCTAAACCCTAAACCCTAAATCCCTAACCCTAACACTAAACCCTAACCCTAAACCCTAAACCATAAACTCTAAACCCTAAACCCTAAACCCTAAACCCTAAACCCAACACCCAAAGCCCTAAACCCTAAAGCCTAAACCCTAATCCCCAAACCCTAAACCCTAAACCCTAAACCCTAAAACCCTAAACCCTAAACCCTAAACCCTAAACTCTAAACCCTAGCCCATAAACCCTAAACCCTAATCCCTAAACCATAAATCCTAAACACTAAACCCTAAACACTAAGTCCTAAATCCAAAACCCTAACCCTACACCCTACACCCTAAACCTTAAACCCTAAATCAAAAGCCCGAAACACTAAACCATAAACCCTAAACCCAAAACCCTAACCTTAAACTCTAAACCCTAAACCCTAAACCCTGAACCCTAAACCCTAAACCGTAAACCCTAATCTTTAAACCCTAAATCCTAAGCCCTAATCCCTAAACCCTAAACCCAACACTAAACCCAAACCCAAAACCCTAAACCCTAAACACTAAACCCTAAACCCTAATCCCCCAACCCTAAACCCTAAACACGAAACTCTAAACCCTAAATCCTAAACCTTAACCTTAAACCCTAACACTAAACCCAAAATCCTAAACTCTAAACACTAAACCCTAAACCCTAAACCCTTGAAACTAAACCCTAAGCCCTAAACCCTAAGCCTTAAACCTTAAATCCTAAACTGTAAGACATAAACCCGAAACCATAAACCCTAACCCAAAACTCTGAACCCTAAACCCTGAACTTTATACCCTAAACACTAATCCCTAAACCCTAAACCCAAAACCCTAAACCCTAATCCCTAAACCCTAAATCCAAAACTCTAAAACCTAACCCTAAACCCCAAACCCTAAACACTCCCTAATCCCCAAACCCAAAACCCTAAACCCTAAATTGTGAACCTTAACCCTAAACCCTAAACCCTAAACCCATAAACCTAAACCCTAAACCCCAAACACTAAATCCTAAAGCCTTAATCCTAAACCCTATTCCCTCAACCCGAAACGCTAAACCCTGAACACTAAAACCTAAACCCTAATCCCCAAACCATATACCAAAAACGCCAAACCCTACGCCCAAAAATCCTAAACCCAAAAACGACACCCTAAACCCTAAACCCTAAACTCTAAAGCCTAACCCCTAAACAACCTTAAACCAAAACCCTAAACCCTAATTCCAAAACCCCAAACCCTCAACCCTAAACACTAAATCCTAAACCCTAACCCTAAACCCTAAACCCAAAACCCGAAACCCTACACCCTAAACACAAAACCCTAAACCCCAAATCCTAAACCATAAACCCTAAACCCTAAACCCAAAACCCTAAACCGTAAACCATAAATCCCAAACCCTAAACCCTAAACACTGAACCCTAAAACCAAAACCCTAAATGATAAACCCTAAAACCTAAAAAAAAAAAAACCTAAACCCTAAACCCTAAACTTTAAACCCTAAACCCTAAATCTTAAACCCTAAATCCTAAACACTAAACCCTAAACCCTAAACCCTAAACCCTAAACCCTAAACCCTAAGTCCTAAATCCTAAACCCTTACCCTAAACCCTATACCTTAAACCCTAAATCCACGACCCTAAACCCTAAACCATAAACCCTAATCCCAAAACCCTAAACCCTAAACCCTAAACCCTAAACCCAAAACCCTTAACCCTAAAACCTAAACCCTAAACACTAAACCCTAAACACTAATCCCAAACCATAAACCCAAAACCCTACACCCTAAACCCTAAATCCCTAACCCTAACCGTAAACCCTAACCCTAAACCCTAAACCATGAACTCTAAACCCTCAACCCTAAACCCTAAACCCTAAACCCAACACCCAAAACCCTAAACCCTAAAGCCTAAACCCTAATCCCCAAACCCTAAACCCTAAACCCTAAACCCTAAACCCTAAACCCTA
>NW_026651875.1:0-27500 GCF_029873635.1 Malania oleifera | reverse complement strand
CTAAATCCTAAACCCTAAAGCCCAAAAATTAAAATACTAAACCCTAAAACCTAGACCCTAAACCCTAAAGCCTTGCACGAAACCCTAAACTCTAAAATCATAAACCCTAAGGCCTAAACCCTAAACCCTAAACCCTAAACTCTAAACCCAAAACCCTAAGCCCTAATCCCTAAACCCTAAACCGAAAACCCTCAACCCTAAAATCGAAATCCTAAACACTAAACCCTAATCCCTAAACCATACACCCTAAACCTTAAACCCTAAACCCTAAATCCTAAACACTAACGCTAACCCCTAAACCGAAAACTCTAACCCAAAACCCTAAACAATAAACCCTAAACCCAAAACCATAAACCCTAAACCCTGAAACTAAAACCCTAAACCCTAAACCCAAAACCGTAAACCCTAAACCCTGAAACTAAAACCCTAAACCCAAAACACTTAACCCTAAACCCCAAACCCAAAATAATAAACCCAAAAACCAAAAAATGAAAATCCTAAACCCAAAACACTAGCACTAAACCCTAAACCCTAAACCCAAAAACCCTAAACACTAGGCCCTGAACCCTAAACCCTAAACCGAAAACCCTAATCCCTAAAAAATTTACCCTAAAGCCTAAAGCCTAAAACCTAAACCTTAAGCCACAAACCCTAAACCCTAAACCCTAACCCTAAACTCTAAACCCTAAACCCTAAACCCTGAACCCTAAACCCTAAACCGTAAACCCTAATCTCTAAACCCCAAATCCTAAGCCCTAATCCCTAAACCCTAAACCCAACTCTAAACCCAAACCCAAAACCCTAAACCCTAAACACTAAACCTTAAACCCTAATCCCCAAACCCTAAACCCTAAACACGAAACCCTAAACCCTAAATCCTAAACCTTAACCCTAAACCCTAACACTAAACCCTAAACCCTAAACTCTAAACACTAAACCCTAAACCCTAAACCCTTACAACTAAACCCTAAGCCCTAAACCCTAAGCCTTAAACCTTAAATCTTAAACCATAAGACATAAACCCGAAACCATAAACCCTAACCCAAAACTCTGAACCCTAAACCCTGAACCTTAAACCCTAAACAGTAATCCCTAAACCCTAAACCCAAAACCCAAAACCCTAATCCCTAAACCCTAAATCCAAAACTTTAAACCCTAACCCTAAACCGCAAACCCTAAACACTCCCTAATCCCAGAACCCTAAACCCTAAACCCTAAATCGTGAACCTTAACCCTAAACCCTAAACCCTAAACCCATAAACCTAAACCCTAAACCCTAAACACTAGATCCTAAACCGTTAATCCAAAACCCTATTCCCTAAACCCGAAACGCTAAACCCTAAACCCTAAAACCTAAGCCCTAATCCCCAAACCATAAGCCCAAAACCCCAAACCCCAAACCCTAAATCCTAAACCCTAACCCGAAACCCTAAACCCTAAACCCTAAACTCTAAAGCCTAACCCCTAAACACCCTTAAACCAAAACCCTAAACCCTAATTCCAAAACCCCAACCCCTCAACCCTAAACACTTAATCCTAAACCCTAACCCTAAACCCTAAACCCAAAACCCGAAACCCTACACCCTAAACACAAAACGCTAAACCCTAAATCCTAAACCGTAAACCCTAAACCCTAAACCCTAAACCCTAAACCCTAAACCCTAAACCCCAAACCCTAAACCGTAAACCATAAATCCCAAACCCTAAACTCTAAACACTGAACCCTAAAACCAAAACCCTAAATGATAAACCCTAAAACCTAAAAACAAAAATCCTAAACCCTAAACCCTAAACTTTAAACCATAAGCCAAAAACCTTAAACCCTAAACCCTAAATCCTAAACCCTATATCCGAAAGACTAAACTCTAAACCCTAAACCCTAAACCCTATACCCTAAACCCTAAATCCACGACCCTAAACCCTAAACCATAAACCCTAATCCCAAAACCATAAACCCTAAACCCAAAACCCTTAAACCTAAAACCTAAACCCTAAACACTAATCCCAAACCATAAACCCAAAACCCTAAACCCTAAACCCTAAACCCTAAATCCCTAACCCTAACCCTAAACAATAACCCTAAACCCTAAACCATAAACTCTAAACCCTCAACCCTAAACCCTAAACCCTAAACCTAACACCAAAAACCCTAAACCCTAAAGCCTAAACCCTAATCCCCAAACCCTAAACCCTAAAGCCTAAACCCTAAACCCTAAACTCTAAACCCTAAGCCATAAACCCTAAACCCTAATCCCTAAACCATAAATCCTAAACACTAAACCCTAAACCCTAAGTCCTAAATCCAAAACCCTAACCCTAAACCCTACACCCTAAACCTTAAACCCTAAATCAAAAGCCCTAAACACTAAACCATAAACCCTAAACCCTAAACCCTAACCTTAAACTCTAAACCCTAAACCCTAAACCCTGAACCCTAAACCCTAAACGTAAACCCTAATCTCTAAACCCTAAATCCTAAGCCCAATCCCTAAACCCTAAACCAAACTCTAAACCCAAACCCAAAACCCTAAACCCTAAACACTAAACCCTAAACCCTAATCCCCAAACCCTAAACCCTAAACACGAAACCCTAAACCCTAAATCCTAAACCTTAACCCTAAACCCTAACACTAAACCCTAAACCCTAAACTCTAAACACTAAACCCTAAACCCTAAACCCTTACAACTAAACCCTAAGCCCTAAACCCTAAGCCTTAAACCTTAAATCCTAAACCGTAAGACATAAACCCGAAACCATAAACCCTAACCCAAAACTCTGAACCCTAAACCCTAAACCTTAAACCCTAAACACTAATCCCTAGACCCTAAACCCAAAACCCAAAACCCTAATCCCTAAACCCCAAATCCAAAACTCTAAACCCTAACCCTAAACCCCAAACCCTAAACACTCCCTAATCCCCAAACCCTAAACCCCAAACCCTAAATCGTGAACCTTAAACCTAAACCCTAAACCCTAAACCCATAAACCTAAACCCTAAACCACAAACACTAAATCCTAAACCCTTAATCCTAAACCCTATTCCCTAAACCCGAAACGCTAAACCCTGAACACTAAAACCTAAACCCCAATCCCCAAACCATATACCAAAAACGCCAAACCCTACGCCCTAAATCCTAAACCCAAACACGACACCCTAAACCCTAAACCCTAAACTCTAAAGCCTAACCCCTAAACACCCTTAAACCAAAACCCTAAACCCTAATTCCAAAACCCCAAACCCTCAACCCTAAACACTAAATCCTAAACCCTAACCCTAAACCCTAAACCCAAAACCCGAAACCCTACATCCTAAACACAAAACCCAAAACCCTAAATCCTAAACCCTAAACCCTAACCCTAAACCCTAAACCCTAAACCCCAAACCCTAAACCGTAAACCATAAATCCCAAACCCTAAACCCTAAACACTGAACCCTAAAACCAAAACCCTAAATGATAAACCCTACAACCTAAAAAAAAAAATCCTAAACCCTAAACCCTAAATCCTAAACCCTAAATCCTAAACACTAACCCTAAACCCTAAACCCTAAACCCTAAATCCTAAGTCCTAAATCCTAAACCCTTACACTAAACCCTATACCCTAAACCCTAAAACCACGACCCTAAACCCTAAACCATAAACCCTAATCCCAAAACGCTAAACCCTAAACCCTAAACCCCAAACCCAAAACCCTAAACCCTAAAACCAAAACCCTAAACACTAAACCCTAAACACTAATCCCAAACCATAAACCCAAAACCCTAAACCCTAAACCCTAAACCCTAAACCCTAAATCCCTAACCCTAACCCTAAACCCTAACCCTAAACCCTAAACCATAAACTCTAAACCCTAAACCCTAAATCCTAAACCCCAAACCCAACACCCAAAACCCTAAACCCTAAACCCTAAACCCTAATCCCCAAACCCTAAACCCTAAACCCTAAACCCTAAACCCTAAACCCTAAACTCTAAACCCTAAGCCATAAACCCTAAACCCTAATCCCTAAACCATAAATCCTAAACACTAAACCCTAAACGCTAAGTCCTAAATCAAAAACCCTAACCCTAAACCCTACACCCTAAACCTTAAACCCTAAATCAAAAGCCCTAAACACTAAACCATAAACCCTAAACCCTAAACCCTAACCTTAAACTCTAAACCCTAAACCCTAAACCCTGAACCCTAAACCCTAAACCGTAAACCCTAATCTTTAAACCCTAAATCCTAAGCCCAAATCCCTAAACCCTAAATCCTAAGCCCAAATCCCTAAACCCTAAACCCTAAACACTAAACCCTAAAGCCTAAACCCTAAAGCCTAAACCCTAAACCCTAAACTCTAAACCCAAAGCCATAAACCCTAAACCCTAATCCCTAAACCATAAATCCTAAACACTAAACCCTAAACCCTAAGTCCTAAATCCAAAACCCTAACCCTAAACCCTACACCCTAAACCTTAAACCCTAAATCAAAAGCCCTAAACACTAAACCATAAACCCAAAACCCTAAACCCTAACCTTAAACTCTAAACCCTAAACCCTAAACCCTGAACCCTAAACCCTAAACGTAAACCCTAATCTCTAAACCCTAAATCCTAAGCCCAATCCCTAAACCCTAAACCAAACTCTAAACCCAAACCCAAAACCCTAAACCCTAAACACTAAACCCTAAACCCTAATCCCCAAACCCTAAACCCTAAACACGAAACCCTAAACCCTAAATCCTAAACCTTAACCCTAAACCCTAACACTAAACCCTAAACCCTAAACTCTAAACACTAAACCCTAAACCCTAAACCCTTACAACTAAACCCTAAGCCCTAAACCCTAAGCCTTAAACCTTAAATCCTAAACCGTAAGACATAAACCCGAAACCATAAACCCTAACCCAAAACTCTGAACCCTAAACCCTAAACCTTAAACCCTAAACACTAATCCCTAGACCCTAAACCCAAAACCCAAAACCCTAATCCCTAAACCCCAAATCCAAAACTCTAAACCCTAACCCTAAACCCCAAACCCTAAACACTCCCTAATCCCCAAACCCTAAACCCCAAACCCTAAATCGTGAACCTTAAACCTAAACCCTAAACCCTAAACCCTTAAACCTAAACCCTAAACCCTAAAACCTAAACCTTAAACCCTTAACCCTAAACCCTATTCCCTAAACCCGAAACCCTAAACCCTGAACCCTAAAACCTAAACCCAAATCCCCAAACCATATACCAAAAACCCCAAACCCAAAACCCTAAATCCTAAACCCTAACCCGAAACCCTAAACCCTAAACCCTAAACTCTAAAGCCTAACCCCTAAACACCCTTAAACCTAAACCCTAAACCCTAAACCCTAAACCCTAAACCCTAAACACTAAATCCTAAACCCTAACCCTAAACCCTAAACCCAAAACCCGAAACCCTAAATCCTAAACACAAAACCCAAAACCCTAAATCCTAAACCCTAAACCCTAAACCCTAAACCCTAAACCCTAAACCCCAAACCCTAAACCGTAAACCATAAATCCCAAACCCTAAACCCTAAACACTGAACCCTAAAACCAAAACCCTAAATGATAAACCCTACAACCTAAAAAAAAAAAATCCTAAACCCTAAACCCTAAACTTTAAACCCTAAGCCAAAAACCTTAAACCCTAAACCCTAAATCCTAAACCCTAAATCCTAAACACTAACCCTAAACCCTAAACCCTAAACCCTAAACCCTAAGTCCTAAATCCTAAACCCTTACACTAAACCCTATACCCTAAACCCTAAAACCACGACCCTAAACCCTAAACCATAAACCCTAATCCCAAAACGCTAAACCCTAAACCCAAAACCCCAAACCCAAAACCCTAAACCCTAAAACCAAAACCCTAAACACTAAACCCTAAACACTAATCCCAAACCATAAACCCAAAACCCTAAACCCTAAACCCTAAACCCTAAACCCTAAATCCCTAACCCTAACCCTAAACCCTAACCCTAAACCCTAAACCATAAACTCTAAACCCTAAACCCTAAATCCTAAACCCTAAACCCAACACCCAAAACCCTAAACCCTAAAGCCTAAACCCTAATCCCCAAACCCTAAACCCTAAACCCTAAACCCTAAACCCTAAACCCTAAACTCTAAACCCTAAGCCATAAACCCTAAACCCTAATCCCTAAAGCATAAATCCTAAACACTAAACCCTAAACGCTAAGTCCTAAATCCAAAACCCTAACCCTAAACCCTACACCCTAAACCTTAAACCCTAAATCAAAAGCCCTAAACACTAAACCATAAACCCTAAACCCTAAACCCTAACCTTAAACTCTAAACCCTAAACCCTAAACCCTAAACCCTAAACCCTAAACCGTAAACCCTAATCTTTAAACCCTAAATCCTAAGCCCAAATCCCTAAACCCTAAACCCTAAACACTAAACCCTAAAGCCTAAACCCTAAAGCCTAAACCCTAAACCCTAAACTCTAAACCCTAAGCCATAAACCCTAAACCCTAATCCCTAAACCATAAATCCTAAACACTAAACCCTAAACCCTAAGTCCTAAATCCAAAACCCTAACCCTAAACCCTACACCCTAAACCTTAAACCCTAAATCAAAAGCCCTAAACACTAAACCATAAACCCTAAACCCTAAACCCTAACCTTAAACTCTAAACCCTAAACCCTAAACCCTAAACCCTAAACCCTAAACGTAAACCCTAATCTCTAAACCCTAAATCCTAAGCCCAATCCCTAAACCCTAAACCAAACTCTAAACCCAAACCCAAAACCCTAAACCCTAAACACTAAACCCTAAACCCTAATCCCCAAACCCTAAACCCTAAACCCTAAACCCTAAACCCTAAATCCTAAACCTTAACCCTAAACCCTAACACTAAACCCTAAACCCTAAACTCTAAACCCTAAACCCTAAACCCTAAACCCTTAAACCTAAACCCTAAGCCCTAAACCCTAAGCCTTAAACCTTAAATCCTAAACCGTAAGACATAAACCCGAAACCATAAACCCTAACCCAAAACTCTGAACCCTAAACTCAAAGCCCTAAACCCTAAACTCTTGCACTAAACCCTAAACTCTAAAATCTTAAACCTTAAGCCCTAAACCCAAAACCCAAAACCCTAAACCCAAAACCCTATACCCCAAGCCTTAATCCCTAAACCCAAAACCCTCAACCCTAAAACTGAAACCCTAAACACTAAACCCTAATCCCTAAACCATAAACCCTAAACCCTAAACCCCAAACCCTAAACCCTAAATCATAAACCCTAACCTAAACCCTAAACCGTAAACTCTAAATCCTAAGCATTAAACACTAAACCCTAAAACCTAGACCCTAAACCCAAAACCCTAAACCAGAAACCCAAAACCCTAAACCCTAAACCCTAAAACTAAAACTTTAAACCTTAAACACTGAACCCTAAACCCCCAACGCTAAATAATAAACCCTAAAACCAAAAAATGAAAAATCCTAAACCCAAAACACTAGCACTAAACGCGAAACCCTAAACCCTAGCACTAAACCCTAAACCCTAAAACCATAAACCCTAAACCCTAAAACCTAAACCCTAAACCCTAAACCCTAAACACTAATCCCTAAACCATATTCCCTAAACCCTAAACCCTAAACCCTAAACACTAAGTCCTAAATCCTAAACCCTAACCCTAAACCCTATATCCTAAACCCTAAACCATAAACCATAAATCCTAAACCCTAAATCCTAAACCCTAAACCCTAAATCGTAGACACTAAACCCTAAACCCTAAACCCTAAACCCTAAACAATAAACCCTAAACCCCAAACCCTAAATCCTAAACCCTAAAACAAAAAAATGACAATACTAAACCCTAAGACCTAAACCCTAAACACTTGCACTAAACCCTAAACCCTAAATCATAAACCCCAAACCCTAAACCGAAACCCCAAACCCTAAACCCTAAACCCTAAACCCTAAACAATTAAACGTAAACCCTGAACCCTAAATTCTAAACACCAAAACCAAAAAATGAAAATCCTAAACCCTAAGCCCAAAACCCTAAACCCCTTCACTAAACCCTAAACCCTAAAATCGTAAACCCGAAGCCTAAAACCCCAAACTATAAACCTTAAAACCTAAACCCTAAACCCTAAACCCTATTCCCTAAACACTAAACCCTAAACTGTAAAACGTAAACCCTAAACCCTAAAACCTAACTCCTAATCACCAAACCATAAACCCAAATCCCTAAACCATAAACCCTAAACCCTAAACACTAAACCCTAAACCATACACCCAAAACCCTACACAAAACCCCAAATCCTAAACACTAGCCCCTAAACCCTAAACCGTAAACCCTAAACCCTAAACCCTAAGCCCTAAACCCTAAACCCTAACCCTACCCTACACCATAAACTCTAAACCCTAAACCCAAAACCCAAAACCCTCAACCCCAAACCTTAAACCCAAAACACTAAACCCTTAACCCTAAATCCAAAACCCTAAAACCTAAACCCTAGACACTAAATCCTAAACCCTAAAACCTAAACCCAAAACACAAAACAATAAACCCTAAATCCCAAACCCTAAATCCCAAAAATGAAAATACTAAAGCCTAAACACTAAGCCCGGAACCCTAAACCTTTGCACTAACCCTAAACCCTAAAATCGTAAACCCTAACCCCTAAATCCAAAACCCTAAACCCCAAACACTAAACCCAAATCCCTAAACCCTAAACCCAAAACCCTAAACCCTAAACCCTAAACCCTAAACCCAAAACACTAAACCCTAAACCCTAATCCCTAAACCATAAACCCTAAACACAAAATCCTAAACGCTAACCCTAAACCTAAAACCCTAAACCCTAAACCCTAAATCCTAAACCCTAAACCCTAAACACTAAACCCAAAACCCTGAACCAAAAACCCTAAACCCTAAACCCTAAATCCAAAAACCTAAGCCCTAAACCCTAAACCCTTGCACTAAACCCTAAACCCTAAAACTGTAAACCCGAAGCCTTAATTTCTAAACCCTAAACCTTAAACACTAAACCCTAAACCCTAAACCCTAAACCCTAAACCCTAGTCCCTAAACCCTAAACCCTAAACTCTAAACACTAAACCCTAAAACCAATACCCTAATCCCCAAACCACAAACCCTAAACCCTAAACCCTAAACCCTAAACCCTAAATCCTAAACCCTAACCCTAAACCCTAAACCCTCAACTCTAAACCCTAAACCCCACACCCTAAACCCTTAAACCTAAACCCAAAACCCGAAAGCACAAATCCAAAGCCCAAAACCCTAAACCCTAAACACTAAATCCTAAACCCTAACCCTAAACCCTAAACACAAAACCCTAAACCATACACCCAAAACCCTACACAAAACCCCAAATCCTAAACACTAGCCGCTAAACTCTAAACCCAAAACCCAAAACCCAAAACCCAAAACCCAAAACCCAAAACCCTAAACCCTAAATCCAAAACGCTAAAACCTAAATACTGAACCCTAAACCCCAAACTATAAATCATAAACCCTAAAACCCAAAAACAAAAATCCTAAGCCCTAAACCCTAAACCCTAAGACCAAAACCCTAAACCCCAGCACTAAACCCTAAACCCTTAAACCGTAAACCCTAGGCCCTTAAACCTAAACCCTAAACCCTAAACCCTAATCCCTAAACCACAAACCCTAAACCCTAAACCCTAAACCCTAAACCCTAAACCCTAAGTCCTAAATCCTAAACCCTAACCCTAAACCGTAAACCCTAAATCCAAAACCCTAAACCCTAAAACCTAAACACTAAACCCTAGACACTAAACCCTAATCCCTAAACCTAAAACCCTAAACACTAAACCCTAAACCCTAAACCCTAAACCCAAAAATGAAAATACTAAACCCTAAACCCTAAACACAAAACCCTAAACCCTTGCGTTAAACACTAAAACCAAAAACCGTAAACCTTAAGCCCTAAACCCTAAACCCTAAACCCTAAACACTAAACCCTAAACCCTAAACCCTAAACCCAAAACCTAAAACCCAAAACTCTAAACCCTAAACCCTAATCCCTAAACACCAAACCCTAAACCCTAATCCCTAAACCATAAACCCTACACCCTTAACCCTAAACCCTAAACCCTAAACACTAAATCCGAGACCCTAAACCTAAACCCTAAACCAAAAACCCTAAACGCTAAACCCTAACCCTAAACCTTGATCCCTAAGCCCTAAACCCTAAATCCTAAACCCTAAACCCTAAACCCTAAACCCTAAATCCTAAACCAAAAACCCTAAACACTAAATCCTAAACCATAACCCTACACCCTAAACCCTAAACCCTAAACCCCAAACCCTAAACCCTAAACCCTAAATCCTAAACCCTAAACCCTAAACCCTAAAACCAAAACCCCAAACTCTAAACCCTAAACCCTAAACACGAAACCGTAAACCCTAAATCCAAAACCAAAAACCCTAAACACTGAACCCTAGACCCTGAACCCTAAATCCTAACCCCTAAAATCGAAAAACGAAAATCCTAAACCCCAAACCCTAGCACTAAACCCTAAACCTTAAAACCCTAAACCCTAGGCCCTAAACCCTAAACCCTAAACCCTAAACCCTAAACCCTAAACCCAAGACCCTAAACCCTAATACCTAAACCATAATCCCCAAACCTTAAACCCTAAGCCCTAAGCCCTAAATCCTAAACCCTAACACTAAACCCCAAACCCTAAACCCTAAACCCTAAACCCAAATACTGAACCCTAAACCCTAAACCCTAAACCATAAGCCCTAAACAATAAACCCTTAACCCTAAACCCTAAATCCAAAACCCTAAAACCCAAAAATGAAAACACTGAACCAGAAACTCTAAACCCTACACCCAAAGCCCTAAACCCAAAGCCTTAAATCTTAAATCCTAAACACAAAACCCTCAGTCCTAAACCATAAATACAAAACACTAAACCCAAAATCCAAAACCCAAAACCCTAAACACTAAACCCTAAACCCTAACCGTAAACCCCAAACCCTAAACCCTAAAGCCTAAAACCTAAACCTTAAACACTAATCCCTAAACCATAAATCGTAAACCCTAAACCCTAAACACTAAACAGTAAACCCTAAGCACAAATCCCTAAACCTTAAGCCCTAATCCCTAAACCCAAAAACCAAAACCCTAAACCCTGAACCCCAAACCCCACACCCTAAATACGAAACCCTTACCCTAAACCCTAAACCCTAAACCATAAACCCTAAACCATAATCCCCAAACCCTAAACCCTAAACCCTAAACCGTAAACCCCAAACCCTAAACCCTAAACCCTAAACACAAAACCCTAAGCCCTATACCCTAAACCTTAAACCCTAAACACTAAACCCTAAACCCTAAACCTTAACCCTAAACCCAAAATCGTAAATCGTAAATCCTAAACCCTAAACCCTAGGAGTAAAAACCCTAAAGCCTAAAGACTAAACCCAAACCCTTACCTGAAATGCTAAACCCTAAACCCGAAACCCTAAACACTAAACCCTATAGCCCTAAACCCCAAACCCTAAACCCTAAACCGTAAATCCTACAACCCTAAAAAGTAAACCCTAAGCTCTATACCCTAAACCCCAAGCCTTAAACCCTAAAGCCAAAATCTTAAACCCCAATCCCAAATCACTAAATACTAAACACTAAACCATAAACCCTAAACCCTAAACCCAAAAACCTAAATATCTATACCCTAAACGCTTAACCCTAAACCCTAAACCCTAAACACTAAACCATAAACCCTAAACTCTAAACCGTAAATCCTAAAACCATAAACACCAAACCCTAAGCTCTAAAACCTAAACCATAACCCTTAAACACAAAACCCAAAATTGTAAACCCCAAACCCAAAACCATAAATACTAAACACGAAACCGTAAACCCAAAACCCTATAAGCCTAAACGCTAAACCCTAAACCCTAAACCCTAAACCATAAATCCTAAACCCTAAACCCGAAACCCTAAACCCTAAACCCTAAACCTCAAAACCCAACCTAAACCCTAAACCGTAAACCCTAAACCCTAAATCCTAAACCCTAATGCCTAAACACTAAGCCCTAAACCCTAAACCCTAAACCCTAAACCCTAAACCATAAAACCTAACCCCAAACCCTAAACCCTAAACCCTAAATCCTAAAACCTAAACCCTAAACCCTAAACCCTAAACCCTAAATCCTAAAACCTAAACCCTAAACCCTAAACCCTAAACCCTAAACACTAAACCCTAAACCATAAAACCTAACCCGAAACCCTAAACCCTAAACCATAAACCCCAACCCTAAACCCTAAATCCTAAACCCTAAACCCTAAATCCAAAACCCTATACCTTAAACCCTAAGCCCTAAACCTTAAACCCTAAACCCTAAACAATAAACACTAAACCATAAGCCCTAACCCCAAACCCTAAACCCTGAACCCTAAACCCAAGGCCCTAAAAACCTTAAACCCTAAATGCTAAACCCAAACCCTAACCCCAAAAACTAGATCCCCTAAACCCGAAATCCTAAACCCTAAACCTTATAACCCTAAACCCTAAACCGTAAACCCTAAAACCAAAAAAACTAAACCCAGAGCTCTAAACCCTAAACCAACACTAAACCTTAAACCCTAAACGCTAAACCCTAAACCCTAAACCCTAAACCCAAAACCCTAAACCCTAATCCCTAAACCTTAAACCCAATCCCTAAAACCTAAACCCTAAACCCTAAATCCTAAATCCTAAACCCTAAACCTTAAGCCTTAAACCCTAAACCCTAAACCCTAAACACTAAACCCTTTAACAATAAACCCTTACCCCAAACCCTAGACCCTAAACCCTAAATACAAAACCCTAAACCCAAAACCCTAAGGCCTAAACCCTAAACCCTAAACCCTAAACACTAAACCCTAAACCAAAAACCCTAACCCGAAACCCTAAACCCTAAACCTTAAACCCTAACGCTAAACCCTAAACCCTAAACCCTAAATCCTAAACCCTAAACCCTAAACCCTAAACCCTAAACCCTAAACCCTAAACCCCAAACCCTAATCACTAAACCCTAAACCATAAGCCCAAACCCCAAACCCTAAACCCTAAACCCTAAACCCTAAACCCTAAACACTAAACCCAAGGCCCTAAAAACCTTAGACCCTAAACCCTAAACCCAAACCCTAACCCCAAAAGCTAAACTCCCTAAACCCGAAACCCTATAACCCTAAACCCCAAACCCTAAACCCAATACCCTAAATCCTAAAACCCTAAACACTAAACCTTGAGCTCCAAACCCTATACCATGAGCCTAAAACTCTAAACCCAAAATCCTAAACCGCAAACCCCAAACCCTCAATACTAAACCCTAAACTCTAAACCCTAAACCCTAAATGCTAAACCTAAAACCTAAAACAAAAACCCTAAAACCAAAACACTTACACCCCAAACGCTAAACCCTAAACCCTAAACACTAAACCCTAAACCGTAACCCCAAACCCTAAACCCTAAACCCTAAATCCTAAACCCCAAACCATAAACCCTAATCCCCAAACCGTAAACCCTAAACCCTAAACACTAAACCCAACACCCTAACCCTAAACCTTAAACCCTAAACCCTAAACCCTAAACCCTAAACCCTAAACACTAAACCCTAAAACCTAAACCCTAAATCCTAAACCAAAAAACCCAAAAATGAAAAATCCTAAACCCTAAACCCTAAATCCAAAACCATAAACCCTAAACCCTAAAAACCAACCCTAACCCCAAACCCTAAACCCTAAACCATAAATCCTAAACAGTAAACCCTAAACCCTAAACCCTAAACCATAAATCATAAACCCTAAAACCCAGAAACGAAAATCCTAAACCTGAAACCCTAAACCCTAAACCCGAAAACCTAAATATCTATACCCTAAACGCTAAACCCTAAACCCTAAACCCTAAACTCTAAACCGTAAATCCTAAAACCCTAAACACCAAACCCTAAGCTCTAAAACCTAAACCATAACCCTTAAACACAAAACCCAAAATAGTAAACCCTAAACCCAAAACCACAAATACTAAACACTAAACCGTAAACCCAAAACCCTATAACCCTAAACGCTAAACCCTAAACCCTCAACCCTAAACCATAAATCCTAAACCCTAAACCCGAAACCCTAAACCCTAAACCCTAAACCCTAAACCTCCAAACCCAACCTAAACCCTAAACCGTAAACCCTAAATCCTAAATCCTAAACCCTAATGCCTAAACACTAAGCCCTAAACCCTAAACCCTAAACCCTAAACCCTAAACCCTAAACCCTAAACCATAAAACCTAACCCCTAAACCCTAAACCCTAAATCCTAAACCCTAAACCCTAAACCCTAAACCCTAAACCCTAAACACTAAACCCTAAACCATAAAACCTAACCCGAAACCCTAAACCCTAAACCTTAAACCCCAACCCTAAACCCTAAATCCTAAACCCTAAACACTAAATCCAAAACCCTATACCTTAAACCCTAAGCCCTAAACCCTAAACCCTAAACACTAAACACTAAACCATAAGCCCTAACCCCAAACCCTAAACCCTGAACCCAAAACCCAAGGCCCTAAAAACCTTAAACCCTAAATGCTAAACCCAAACCCTAACCCCAAAAACTAGACCCCCTAAACCCGAAATCCTAAACCCTAAACCTTATAACCCTAAACCCTAAACCGTAAATCCTAAAACCATAAAAACTAAACCCTGAGCTCTAAACCCTAAACCAATACTAAACCCTAAACCCTAAACGCTAAACCCTAAACCCTAAACCCTAAACCCAAAACCCTAAACCCTAATCCCTAAACCTTAAACCCGATCCCTAAAACCTAAACCCTAACCCTAAACCCTAAATCCTAAATCCAAACCCCTAAACCCTAAGCCTTAAACCCAAAACCCTAAACCCTAAACCCTAAATCCTAAATCCTAACCCCTAAACCCTAAGCCTTAAACCCTAAACCCTAAACCCTAAACACTAAACCCTTTAACAATAAACCCTTATCCCAAACCCTAGACCCTAAACCCTAAATCCTAAACCCTAAACAAAACCCTAAGGCCTAAACCCTAAACACTAAACCCTAAACCAGAAACCCTAACCCGAAACCCTAAACACTAAACCTTAAACCCTAACGCTAAACCCTAAACCCTAAACCCTAAACCCTAAACCCTAAACCCTAAACCCTAAACCCTAAACCCTAAACCCTAAACCCTAAACCCCAAACCCTAATCACTAAACCCAAAACCATAAGCCCAAACCCCAAACCCCAAACCCTAAACCCTAAACCCTAAACCCTAAACACTAAACCCAAGGCCCTAAAAACCTTAAACCCTAAACCCTAAACCCAAACCCTAACCCCAAAAGCTAAACTCCCCAAACCCGAAACCCTATAACCCTAAACCCCAAACCCTAAACCCTATACCCTAACCCGTAAATCCTAAAACCCTAAACACTAAACCTTGAGCTCCAAACCCTATACCGTGAGCTTAAAACTCTAAACCCAAAATCCTAAACTGCAAACCCCAAACCCTCAATACTAAACCCCAAACCCTAAACCCTAAACGCTAAATGCTAAACCTAAAACCTAAAACAAAAACCCTAAAACCAAAACACTTACACCCCAAACGCTAAACCCTAAACCCTAAACACTAAACCCCAAACCGTAACCCCAAACCCTAAACCCTAAACCCTAAATCCTAAACCCCATACCATAAACCCTAATCCCCAAACCGTAAACCGTAAACTCTAAACACTAAACCCAACACCCCAACCTTAAACCTTAAACCCTAGACCCTAAACCCTAAACCCTAAACACTAAACCCTAAACCCTAAACCCTAAATCCTAAACCCAAAAACCCAAAAATGAAAAATCCTAAACCCTAAACCCTAAACCCTAAATCCAAAACCGTAAACCCTAAACCCTAAAAACCAACCCTAACGCCAAACCCTAAACCCTAACCATAAATCCTAAACAGTAAACCCTAAACCCTAAACCCTAAACCATAAATCGAAAACCCTAAAACCCACAAACGAAAATCTTAAACCTGAAACCCTAAACCCTAAACCCTAAACCCTAAACCCTAAAACCTGAAACCTAAACCCTAAAACCTAAACTCCTACACCCAAAACGCTAAACCCTAAACCCTAAACATTAAACCCTAAACACTAACACCAAACCCCAAACCAAAACCCTAAACTGAAAACCCTAATCCCCAAACCGCAAACCTTAAACCGAAAACACTAAACCCTAAACCCTAACCTTAAACCCTAAACCCTAAACCCTAAACCCTAAAATCTAAACCTTAAACCAAAAATCCTAAACCCTAAAACACAAACAAGAAAATCCTAAACCCCAAACCCTAAACCCTAAATCCAAAACCCCAAACCCTAAACCCTAAACATTAAACCAAAAACCCCAACCCTAAACCCCAAACCCTAAACCCTAAACCGTAAACCCTAACCCTAAACCCTAAACCCTAAACACTAAACCCTAAATTGTAAACCCTAAAGCCAATAAAGGGAAAACACTAAACCTGAAACCCTAAACCCTAAACCTTCAATCCTAAACTCTAAACCCAAAAACATTAAACCTAAACCCCAAAACCTAGACCCCTACACCCCAAACGCTAAACCCGAAACCCTAAACACTAAACCCAAAACCCTAACCCCAAACCCTAAACCATAAACCCTAAACCCTAAACCCTAAACCCTAAACTCTAAACCCTAAACGCTAATCCCCAAACCCTAAACCCTAAACCCTCATCACTAAACCCTAAACCCCAATCCCAAACACTAAACCCTAAATCCTAAACCCTAAAACCCAAAAATGAAAATCCTAAACCCTAAACCCTAAACCCTAAACCCTAAGCCCAAGACCCTAACTCCAAAACCCTAAAGCCTAAACACTAAAAACTAAACCCTAAACCCAAACCCTAAACCCTAAACCTTAAATCCTAAACCATAAACCCTAAACAGTAAACCCTAAACCCGAAATCGTAAATCTTAAAACCCAAAAACGAAAATCTTAAACCTGAAACCCTCAACCCAAAACCCTAAATCCTAAACCCTAACCCAAAAACCTAAAACCTAGACCCTAAAAACTAAACACCTACACGCCAAACGCTAAACCCTAAACCCTAAAAAGTAAACCCTAAATCCTAACCCCAAACCCTAAACCCTAAACCCTAAATCTAAACCAAAAACCCTAAACCCAAAATCCTAAACCCTAACACCCAAAAACGAAAATCCTAAACCCTAAACCCTAAACCGTCAGCCCTAAACCCTAAATCGAAAACCCTAAAGCCTAAACCCTAAAAACTAAACCCCAAACCCAAACCCTAAACCCTAAACCCTAAATCCATGACCATAAACACTAAACACTAAACCCTAAACCCAAAACCCTAAATCGTAAACCTTAAAACCCAAAATCGAAAATCCTAAACCTGAAACCCTAAACCCTAAACCCTAAATCCTAAACCCTAAACCCTAAAACCTAACACCTAAACCCTAAAACCTTAACACCTACACCCCAAATGCAAAATCCTAAATCCAAAACAGCAAACCCAAAACCCTTACCACAAACCCTAAACCTTAAACCCAAATCCCAAAATCCTAAACCCTAAATCCTAATCCCCAAACCATAAACCCCAAACGATAAACAATAAACACTAAACCCTAAACCCTAAACCCTAAGCCCTAAACCCAATACCCTAAACCCTAAATGCTAAACCCTAAACCATAATCCCTAAATCCTAAACCCTACACCCTAAACCCTAATCCCTAAACCCTAAGCCATAAACCCTAAAACCTAAACACCTACACCCCAAACGCTAAACCCTAAACTCTAAACACAAAACCCTAAACCCTAACATTAAACCCTAAACCCTAAACCCTAAACCCTAATCCCCAAACCCTAAACCCTAAACCCTAAACAATAAGCCTTAAACCCTGACCCTAAACCCTAAACCTTAAACCGTAAGCCCTAAACCCTAAATCAAAACACTAAACCTTAAACCCTAAATCCTAAACCCAAAAACCCAAAAATGAAAATCCTAAACCCCAAACCATAAGCCTAAAACCCTAAATCAAAAACCCTAAAGCCTAAACCCTAAACCCAAACCCTAAACCCTAAACCCTACATCCTAAACCATAAACCCTAAACCCTAAACCCTAACACGTAAACCCTAAAATCCACAAACAAAAATCCTAAACCTGAAACCCTAAACCCAAAACCCTAAATCCTAAACACTAAACCCTAAATCCTAAAACCTAAACCCTAAAACCTAAACACCTACACCCCAAACGCTAAACCCTAAACCCTAAACACTAAACCCTAAACCCTAACAACAAACCCTAAACCCTAAACCCTAAACCCTAAACCCTAATCGCCAAACCCTAAACCCTAAACCCTAAAAACTGAACCTTAAACCCTAACTCTAAACCCTAAACCCTGAACCCTAAACCCCGAACCCTAAATCTAAACCCTAAACCCTAAACCCTAAACCCTAAACCTTAAATCCTAAACCCTAAACCCCAAAAACAAAATCCTAAACCCCAAACCATAAACCCTAAACCCTAAGCCCTAAACCCTAAATTCCTTACCCCTAAACCCTAAATCCTAAGCCATAAACCCTAAACCCAAAGCTCTAAACCCTAAATCAAAACCTTAAACCCTAAACCCTAAAAATGAAACCCTAAACCCAAACTCTAAACCCTAAACCCTAAACCCTAAACCATAAACCTTAAACACAAAACCCTAAACCCCAAACCCAAAACCCTAAACCCTAAAACCCAAAAAGGAAAATCCTAAACTTGAAACCCCAAACCCTAAACCCTAAGCCATAAACCCAAAGCACTAAATCTTAAATCCTAAACCCAAAACCCTGAGACCGAAACCCTAAATACAAAACACCAAACCCTCAACCCTAAACCCTAAATCAACAACCCTAAACCCTAAACCCAAAACACTAAACCTTAAACCTCAACCCTAAACCCCAAACAATAAACCCTAAACCCAAAACACTAAACCCTAAACCTTAATCCCAAAACCCTAAACCCTAAACCCTAAACCTTAAACCCCAAACCTTAAACCCTAAGCCCTAATCCCTAAACCGTAAACCCAAAATCCTAAATGCTAAACCCAAAACCCCAAACCCTAAAACCTAAACCGTAACCCTAAACCCTAAACCCTAAACCATAATCCCAAAACCCAAAACCCTAAACCCTAAACCCTAAACCCTAAACCCTAACCCTAAACCCTAAACCCAAACCCTAAACCCTAAATCATAAACCCTAAACCCTAAACCCCAAGCCCTAAGCCCTAAACCCTATTCCCTAATCCCTAAACACAAAACCCTAAACCCTAGCCCCAAACCCTAAACCCAAAACACTAAACGCTAAACCCTAGGCCCTAAAAACCCTAAACCCTAAACCCTAAACCGTAAACCCTAAAGACAACCCTAAACCCTAACCCTAAACCCTAAACCCTAACCCTAAACCCTAGACCCTAAATCCTAAAAACTTAAACCTAAACACCTATACCCTAAACACTAAACCCTAAACCTTAAACCCTAAACCCTAAACACTAAACCCAAAACCCTAACCCCAAACCCTAAACCATAAACCATAAACCCTAAACCCTAGACCCTAATCCCTAAACCATAAACCCTAAACCCCAAACCCTAAACCCTTCATCCGAAGCCCTAACCCTAAACCATAACTCTAAACCCCAAACCCTAAACCCTAAACACTAAAACCTAAACCCTAAAAACTAAACCTTAAACCCAAAACCATAAACCCTAAACGCTAAACCCAAAACCCAAAACCCTGAACCCTAAACCAAAAATACGAAACACTAAACCATAAACCATAAACCCTAAACACTAAATCCAAAACACTAAACCCTAAACCCTAAAAACTAAACCCCATACCCTAACCCTAAACCCTAAACCCTAAACCCTAAACCATAAACCCTAAACACTAAACCTTAAACCTGAAACACAAAATCCTAAACCCTAAAACCCAAAAATGAAAATCCTAAACCCTAAGTCCTAAACCCTAAATCCAAAACCCTACACCCCAAACCTTAAACACTAAACCCTAACCCCTAAACCCTAAACACTAAACCCTAAACCGTAAACCCTAAATCCTAAACCATAAAACCCAAAAATGAAAATCCTAAACCCGAAACCCTAAACCATAAACCCTAAGCCCTAAACCCAAAACCTTAAATCTTAAATCCTAAACACAAAACCCTCAACCCTAAACCCTAACTACCAAAAACAAAACGCTAAATCCTAAACCTAAAACCCTAAATTCAAAACCCGAAACCCTAAACGCTAAACCCTAAACCCTAAACCCTAAATAGTAAATCCTAAAACCCTAAACATTAAACCCTAAGCCCTAAACCCTAAACCATAAGCCTTAAACCCTAAACCCTAAATCCTAAACCCCAAACCCAAAACCCTTAATACTAAACACTAAACACTAAACCTTAAACCCTAAACCCGAAAACCCTAAACCCTAAACCCAAAATCCAAAACCCTAAACCCTAAACCCAAGAATTTAAACCCTAAACCCTAAACTCTAAACCTAAACCCTAAAACCTAAACACCGAAGCCTGAACCCAAATCTCAAACCCTAAACCCTAAACTCTAAACCCTAAACCATAGACCCTAAAAACCCTAAACCATAAGCCCAAAACCCCAACCCCAAACCCTAACCCCAAACCCTAAACCCTAAACCCAAAACCCTAAATCTTAAACCCTAAACCCAAAACCCTAAACCCCAAACCCTAAATACTAAACACTAAACCCTAAACCCAAAACCCTAAATACTAAACACTAAACACTAAACCCTAAACCCTAAATCCAAAACCCTAAACCCGAAACCCTAAACAGTAAACCCTATACCCTAACTCAAAAACTTAAACCCTAAACCCTAATAAATCCTAAACCTGAAACCCTAAACCTTAAAGCCCATAACACTAAACCATAAACCCTAAACACTACACCCTAAGCCCTAATCCCCAAACCCTTATCCCTAAACCCTAAATCCTAACCCTAAACACTAAAACCTAAACCCTAAAACCTTAAAACCTATACCCTAAACACTAAACCCTAAAAAGTACTAAACCCTAAACACTAAACCCCAAACCCTAGTCCCTAAACTGTAAACCTTAAGCACTAAACCCTTAATCCGAAACCCTAACCCTAAACCCTAAAACCTAAACCCGAAATCCTAAACCCCAAACCCTAAACCCCAAACCCTAAACCCTAAATACTAAACACGAAACCATAAACCCTAAACCCTAAACCCCAAATCCAAAACACTAAACCCTAAACCCTAAACACTAAACCCTAAACACTAACCCTAAACCCTAAACCCTAAACCCAAAGCACTAACCTTTACCCTAAACCCTAAAACCAAAAAACGAAAATCCTAAACCCTAAACCCAAAAGCTAAAACCATAATCCCTAAACCCTAAATCCAAAACCCTAAACTCCAAACCCTAAACACTAAACACGAAACCCTAACCCTAAACCCTAAGCACTAAACCCTAAACCTTAAACACTAAATCCTAAACCCTAAAACCCAAAAACCAAAACACTAAACCAAAAACCTTAAGCCCCAAACCCAAAACCCTAAATCTTCAATCCTAAACCCAAAATCCTCAACCCTAAACCCTAAATACCAAACACTAAACCCTAATCCCTAAACCTTAAATCCAAAACCCTAAACCCTAAACACTAAACCCTAAATCCTAACCCTAAAACCCAAACCCAAAACCCAAAACCCTAAACCCTAAACCCTATTCCCTAAACACCAAACCCTAAACCCTAAACCCTAAACCCTAAACCCTAAACCCTAAACCCTAAACCCTAAACCCTAAACCTTAATCCCTAAACCATAAACCCTAAACCCTAAACCCTAAACCCTAAACCTAAATCCTAAACCCTAACCCTAAACCTTAAACCCTAAACCACAATCCCTAAACCCTAAACCTTCAACCCTAAAACCTAAACCCTAAACACTAAACCCTAACCCTAAATCCTAAACCCTAAACCGTAAACCCTAAACCCCAAACCCTAAACCCTAAACCCTAAACCCTAAACCCTAACCACTAAACCCTAAACCCTAAACCCTAACCCCACACCCAAAACCCTGAACCCTTAACCCTAAACCCTAAACCCTAAAACATAGGCCCTAAACACCCTAAACCCAAACCGTAACCCCAAATGCTAAACCCTAAACCCGAAACCCCAAAACCCTAAACCCTATAACCCTAAACCCTAAACCCTAAACTGTAAATCCTAAAACCCAAAACCCTAAACCCTAAACACTAAACCCGAAACCCAAAACCCAAAATACTAAACAGTAAACAGTAAACCCTAAACCTGAAAACCGTAAACCCTAAACCCTAAACTTTAATCCCAAAATATAAAACCCTAAACCCTAAATTTTAAGCCCTAAACCCTAAATCCTAAAATTTAAACCATAAACCCAAAACCCTAACCCTAAACCCTAAACCCTAAGCACTAAACCAGAAACCCTAAACCCTAACCTCAAACCCTAAGCCCTAAACCCATAACACTAAACACCAAACCATAGATCCTAAAGACCCTAAACCCAAAGCCCTGAACCCTAACCCCAAAACTTAGCCCCAAACCCTAGCCCCTAAACCCGAAACCCTAAACCCTAAACCCTTAACCCATAACCTTAAACCCAAAACCCTAAATCTTAAACCCTAAACCCAAAGCCCTAAACCCTAAACCCTAAATACTAAACCCTGAACACTAAACCCTAAACCCGAAAACCCTAAACCCTAAATCCAAAATCCAAAACCCTAAACCCTAAATGCTAAACCCTAAACCCTAAATCCTAAGCCCTAAACCCTAAACCCTAAAATTTAAACCATAAACCCTAAACACTAAACCCTAAACCCTAACCCTAAACACTAAACCCTAAACCCAAAGAACTAAACCTTACCCTAAACCCTAAAACCCAAAAACGAAAATCCTAAACCCTAAACCCAAAAGCTAAAACCCTAAGCCCTAAACCCTAAATCCTAAACCCTAAACCCCAAACCCTAAACTCTAAACACGAAACCCTAACCCTAAACCCTAAGCACTAAACCCTAAACATTAAACACTAAATCCTAAACGCTAAAACCCAAAAACCAAAACCCTAAACCCGAAGCCCTAAACCATAAACCCAAAGCCCCAAACCCAAAACGCTAAATCTTAAATCCTAAACCCAAAACCCTTAACCCCAAACCCTAAATACCAAACACTAAACCTTAATCCCTAAACCTTAAAACCAAAACCCTAAACCCTAAACCCTAGATCCTAACCCTAAACCCCAAACCCAAAACCCAAAACCATAAACCCTAAACCCTAGTCCCTAAACCCCAAACCCTAAACCCCAAACCCTAAACCCTAAACCCTAAACCCTAATCCCAAAACCCTAAACCCTAAACCCTAAACCTAAATTCTAAACCCTAACCCTAAACCCTAAACCCTAAACCCTAAACCCCAAACCATAATCCCTAAACTCTAAACCTTCAACCCTAAAACGTAAACCCTAAATTCTAAACCCTAACCCAAAATCCTAAACCCTAAACCGTAAACCCTAAACCCTAAACCCTAAACCCTAAACACTAAACCCTAAACCCTAAACCCTAACCACACACCCTAAACCCTAAACCCTTAACCCTAAACCTAAACCCTAAACCCTAAAACCCAGGCCCTAAACACCCTAAACCAAAACGGTAACCCCAAACGCTAACCCCTAAACCCGAAACCGCAAAACCCTAAACCCTAAACCGTAAACTGTAAATCCTAAAACCCTAAACACAAAACCCTAAGCTCTAAACCCTAAACAATAAGCCTTAAACCCTAAGCCCAAAATCCTAAATACCAAACCCAAAACCCTAAATACTAAATAGTAAACAGCACACCCTAAACCTGAAAACCGTAAGCCCTAAACCCTAAACTTTAAACCCAAAATCTAAAACCCTAAACCCTAAACCCTAAACCCTAAACCCTAAACCCTAAATCCTAAGCCCTAAACCCTAAACCCTAAAATTTAAACTATAAACCCAAAACCCTAACCCAAAACCCTAAACCCTAAGCACTAAAATAGAAACCCTAAACCCTAACCTCAAACCCTAAGCCCTAAACCCTTAACTCTAAACCCCAAACCATAGATCCTAAAGACCCAAAACCCAAAGCCCTGAACCCTAACCTCAAAACCTAACCCCAAACCCTAGCCCCTAAGCCCGAAACCCTTAACCCATAACCCTAAACCGAAAACCCTAAATCTTACACCCTAAACCCAAAACCCTAAACCCTAAACCCTAAATGCTAAACACTGAACACTAAACCCTAAACTCGAAAACCCTAAACCCTAAACCCTAAACCCTAAATCCAAAATCCAAAACCCTAAACCCTAAACCCTAAACCCTAAACCCTAAATCCAAAGCCCTAAACCCTAAACCCTAAACACTAAACCCAAAACCAAAAACCCTAACCTCAAACCCTAAACCCTAAACCCTTAACTCCAAACCCTAAACCATAGACCCTAAAAACCCTAAGCCCTAAGCCCTAAACCCTAACCCCAACCCATAGACCCTAAACCCTAAACCCTAAACCCTAAACCCTAAACCCTAAACCCTAAACCCTAAATCTTAAACCCTAAACCCAAAACCCTAAACCCTAAACCCTAAATACTAAACACTAAACCCTAAACCCCAAACCCTAAACCCTAAATCCAAAACCCTAAACCCTAAACCCTAAACACTAAACCCTAAACCCTAACCCTAAATCCTAAACCCTAAACAAAAAACCCAAAACCCTAAAACCTAAACCCTAAATCCTAAACCCTAAACCTTAAACCCTATAACCCTAAACCCTAAACCCTAAACCCTAAACACTAAACTGTAAACACTAAAACCCTAAACCCTAAACCCAAAGCCCTGAACCCTAAACACTAAGCCTTAAACCCAAAACCCAAAACCCAAAACCCCAAACCCAAAACCCAAAATCTGAAATCCTAAACCTAAAACCTTAAACCCTAAACCCTAAATACCAAACACTAAACCCTAAACCCTAAACACTAAACTCTAAATCGAAAACCCAAAACCCTAAACCGTAAACACTAAACCCTAAACCCTAACTCTAAACCCTAAACCCTAAACCCTAAACTCTAAACCCTAATCCCTAAACCCTAAACCCTAAACCCTAAACCCTAAACCCTAAACCCTAAAACCTAAACCCTAAACCCTAATCCCTAATCCCTAAACCATAAACCCTAAAGCTAAAACCCTAAACCCTAAACCCTAAACCCTAAACCCTAAACCCTAAACCCTAAATCCTAAACCCTAAACCCTAAACCCTAAACCCTAAACCCTAAACCGTAAACCCTAAACCATAGACCCTAAACCCTAAACCCTAAGCCCTAAAATGTAAGCCCTAAACCCTAAACCCTAAACCCTAAGCACTAAACCCTAAACCCTAAACCCTAACCCCAAACCCTAAACCCTAAACCCTAAACCCAAGACCCTAAAAACCCAAAACCCAAAACCCTAAACCCTAAACCGAAACCCTAACCCCAAACCCTAAACCCTAAACCCGAAACCCTAAACCCTAAACTCTATAACCCTAAACCCTAAACCCTAAACCCTAAACCCTAAACCCTAAACCATAAGCTGTTGACCTTATAGGTCATGCCCGATTTTGATTTTGACAAATACTCATTGTATTTAATGGATATTTGAGGTCATGTGCAGGAACCTAAATTATCAAGATGTACATGCACATGGAGCAAATGATGAATGAAAACCAATTTATATTCATTTTTGAAAATCGGTATGTAATAGTAAGTAGGGCTCTGGTTTGTAATAAGCTCACACACATCACATGCAAGATTTATTACGTAAGCTCAAACCAAAATACAACCTAAGAGACCGGATTTTTTGGTGTCTTCAAAATTGAACCCAAAGTGACCTTAGGACACTCACCTTTGCACTTGCATGTATTAGGCACTTGAATAGGGTGAATGTGTATTGAAATGGGACCGAAATGCACACTTTGTGCACTTTCGGTCGACTGGCCAAGGCAGTTCATTCTGCACCGATAGACCGAAACAGGCTTGGGTCAATAGTTGACCAAGGCCTTGGTCGACCGAACCAGTATAGTTCAAAACCCCCCGGTCAACCGAAACCCCCCGAGGTCAACAAATTGATCATCTAGTCGAGTGAGCCAAATTTGTATATTGACTACCTGGTCGACTGAGGGTCCTCGGGAGAAATCCTAACTGTTTGGTTGACCGAACCAGTCAGGTCAAAATGGTCTGATCGACCGAACCTCGGAGAAATGGAAATCGCCTACTTTCAGTCGACCAAGTCTTCAGTTCAAAAACCTCCTGGTCGACCGAACCATATGAACTTTGGTTGACCAAATGGTTCTAGTTGATCGGACCTCTCGGGTTGCCCTGATTTTTACCGCAGTTAAACATCTTTTAAACAGGGTTAAAATATTTGAAATGTCATTAAACTTTCCTTATAATACCCAATAGGTCCCTAACGGTCATAACTTGTCCCATGTCTATATATATGTGATCATTTGTGAAAATTAAATAGAATTTTTAGCAGATTTGATTAGGGAGAAATTCTCTGAAAATCTCAAAACCCAAAATGCTCATCTTTGAGCCTCCAACACTTATTCTTACCATATCTTACTACTCAAACTTCTTTGTAAGTGTGCTTAAGTGTGGTTGTGCATATAGGTTTGCTCTCCTTGCTCTAGTTGTTTGATATATTTTTATTGAGAGAAAAACCTTAAAGACTCTTAGGGGACTTTGTTTATAAGTCTATTCTAAGGAAACTTTGTTAGATCTTCTTAGATTGCACCCTCATTGCAATATCTTGCGAAGATTGCATTTGTTTTTGTTTGCAAAATCCTTTTAAAATCAATTTCAAATATCTAGTGTGCTTTATATTGAAAAATATATTTAAAGAGATATTTGTTTATGAGATAAAGATCTTTGTTACAATATTCATTGACTTACATATTATTTGTTGATAGAAAGATTAAATATATTTTCCAAACCAAACATATACATTATTTGATATTTGCACGATTGAGACATCCTACTGATTGAAATATTTGAGACTTGACATCTTTGTGTGAACTTACGTATTGAATATCTTGTAATACAAAGATTGCTTGATTGACACTCTCACGTACTCATTACACAGATAGCAAATATTTTGAGAGTTAAAATATTAGACCACACTGAGCTCACTTATTATATCTTGCTGGTGGTGTATATGATTGAATGTAACTGGGTACACATTTGCTTTACTTGAAAGCAATAAATCCACCTTAAGTCAGAGGGTGTACCAGTTGATAGTCTCATAGACACATTTGTGGAGCAACCATTTGATTATATTGATTTCCCAATATAAGACAGGCCTATTAGCGTAGGG
>NW_026651874.1:30000-33806 GCF_029873635.1 Malania oleifera | reverse complement strand
TTTTGTGTGCCAGTGTATATATCCTGTGAAGGTAATGGTTTTTATAATTTGCATAACATTTAGGGGATCAATCTGAAAATATGTCTCCTTTGTTTTTGACTGCACAAATGCTTGAATTAGCTCTGCTATTAAATCAATTGTGCTTGTTCTTAAATTGAATGTTTTTAATCATAAAACGATTTTTTGCTCTTGTTCCCCAGCTACTTGATTTTTCATATGATCTTGCATGTGAATCTTAGATCCTCTTTGGGATCATTCTGGTTATGATTTTTTTTGCTGGTTGTAATTTAGTATTGCGTAAGTGACCACCCATAAAAATTTTGCATTGATTGTCCTTAAATTAAATTCTCTTTCCCTTCAAGCAACTCCCCCCCAGTACCTTTTTGCACCTATCCAAGTTAAGTTATATATTTATACTAGTAATCTATATCTCTATCCTTATATTAGACATATCCTTCCTGAAAGCAAAACGACTCATCAGAATTATTGTATTTCTTTGTGCTGGTGCGTTTACTGCCTTGATGAGTTGTTCTTTTTTCTGTATCAAAATATTATTTATGAATCCTCTTCAAGAGGGTGCTCATTACAAAAACTGGTTCATTAATAATATTTGAAAATGCATTTGAACCTAGTTAAAGACTATATTTATCTCAAACCTTCTTTTTGGTCTCAAATGTTCGTGTGTCTTAACTCAAATCTCTCTCTTTTCATGGTTCTTATGATTATGTTTTACACTGGCAAAGGTTTTCATATATTTCTTCTAATCAGTTTGCTATGTCATCTAACACCTCGTAATCAACCTAGGTTTGTGTGCATGTGTCTTTAGGGTTTGTTTGTTTTTATTTTTGTTTTTTCTCCTTTTTTTTTTTTCGGTTTTGTTGGGTGTGCGGGTTTTGGGGCACACTTTATACTTTATTGCAAAACCTGTCCAATCATGTTTCATAATTATTATTTTATTTGCTGTAATTGGAGCCATACTCTGAATTGTTTGAGTAGTTGTGGAATAAATTTGCCTAAGGAAATTTAAACTCAAATAGGTCATACTCATACAGATATATCTTTTGGAAAGTCCGATTTCAAAATGGCACTCTCTCTCCTCCTCCAAATTTTCAAAAATCTTTCCAAAATTCATCATGCATGTTAAAAGTATCACCTATTTGCCTAGGATTTTAATTCAAATGGCCTTTTTTTTCTATTCCAAAATGGGAGATGGAAGGGTGGAAGAGCAAAAATAATGGGTTGTTTTGATGAGATTGCAGGTCTGTCTTTGAGGCTGGGCCCTCTCTTAGGCTTACCCTATAATTTTGCTTATCATTTTGCACATAAAAAAGGGGGAGATGTTGACCTGCACTCTCACTGGTCCACATCACCCGGTTTTTTGATTATGACAAATACCATTGATCTATCTAATGATTGTTTGAGGTTTGTGCAGAACTAAAAGAAGGATAAAAGATCAAGAATGCGCCAAAGCAGTAAGTCCGAATAACCAAAGTTATTCCAATTGTAATCTATTTATTGGTCCTTTAATAGTAATTAGAGTATTCCGGTTTGTAATAAGCACACCAATCACACTGGCATGGTTTATTTTTAAAGGCTCAAACCCAATCAAACCAAAAATACCATAGAAGACCTTAGGGTTAATTCCCCTTCGATCGACCGAAGATCGACCGACACCCCAACCGACCTTTTCGGTCCCTTCAAATTAACCCCAAAGTGACCCTAGACACACCACTTTCACATATATTTGTAAGCACTTGATAGGCTTTGTTTTGTTTTAATACGGGACGAAATGAACACAGAATTCCGCTTTTCGATCGCCAGCCGGCCAGTTCATTTTTGGCCCTGGTCGATCGAACCCCCCTGGTCCAAAATTTGACTCACCTGGGACGACCGAACCAGTCGTTTCAAAAGGCCCTGGTCGACTGAACCAGTTCAGTTCAAAAGGCCCTAGTCGACCAAACCCCCTGGTATCAAAATTTGACCATCTAGTCGAGTCGACCGACCACTTTGTACTACAACTACCCTGGTCGACCAGAGGGTCCTTGGGAGACTTCCCAGTAGTCTGGTCTACCGAACTAGCTAGTGCCAAAATGCGCCTGGTCGACTGAACTCGAAAAATTGGGAAATCGCCCTCTCCTTCGACTGAGCCCTTAGTTCAATATTTCCTGGTCGAACCAAAGTAATAGAGACTTGGTCACCGAACTTGTTTTCTGGGTCGGACCGACCTCTCGGATTGCCCTGATTTTTTTTATTTTTACCGCAGTTAATAATTTTTTTAAACAGGGTTAAATGTCTTAAACATCGTTTAAGCTTCTGAAAATCCCAATAGTGTCCCCAACGTCATATTTTTCTCCTATATTCTATATATCGATTCATTTGCGAACCCCAATTTCGAACGGAAACCCTAAACCCTAAAGACTAAACCCGAATCCCTAAACCCTAAACCATAAAAACCCTTCATCCTAAACCCCAAATTCTAAACCCCTAAACCCTAAACCCTAAACCCTAAATCCTAAACCAACAAAACCCTAAACACTAAATCCTAAACCAACAAAACCCTAGACCTTAAATCCGAAACCCTAAACCCAAACTACTAAACTTGAAACCCTAAACCAAAGAAGCCTTAAGCCCTAAACACTTAACCTTAAACCCTAAAAACTAAACCCTAAGCCCCTAAACGCTAAACCCTATACCCTAAACCCTAAAACCTATGCCTAAAACCCTAAACCCTAAACCCTAAATCCTAAAACCTAAACCCTAAATCCTAAACCCCAAACCCTAAGCCCAAAAGCCCTAAACCCAAAACCCTAAGCACAAAAAACCCAAAACCCCAAACCCAAAACCCCTAAACCAAAAACACTAAACCTTAAACCCTATAACCCTAAACCCAAAACCTTAAACCCTAAACCCTAAACCCTAAAACCTATGCCATAAACCCAAAACCTCAAACCATAAATCCTAAACCCTAAACCCCAACCCTAAACCCTAAACCCTAAACCCTAAACCCTAAGACCTAAACCATAAAGCCAAAAAATTCAAAACACTAAACCCTAAATCCTAAACCCTAAAACCTAAACCCTAAACCCTAAACCCTAAAAACTAAACCCTAAGCCCCTAAACACTAAACATTATACCCTAAACCCAAAATCAAAAAACCCTAAAACCTATGCCCAAAACCCTAAACCCTAAATCCTAACCCTAAACCCTAAACCCTAAACCCTAAACCCTAAACACCAAATCCTAAACCCTAAACCCTAAACACTAAACCCTAAAGCCAAAAAACAAAACCCCAAACCCTAACCCTCAACCCTAAACTGCAAACACTAAACCCGAAACCTTAAACCCCAAAAACCATAAACCCTAAACCATAAACCTGAAACCCGAAACCTTAAAACAAAAACCCTAAAAGCTAAACCCTAAACACTATACCCTAAACCCTAAACCCCAAACCCTAAACCCTAAAACCCAAAACCATAAACCCAAACCCTTAAGTTCAAAACCCTAAACCCTTAAACCGCAAACCATAAATCCTAAACCCTAAGACCTGTGCTCTAAACACTAAACTCTAAACCCAAAAAACTAAACCCTAAACCCTAAACGCTAAACCCTAAAACCTAAAACCCGAAACCCCAAACCCTTTACCCTACTCTCTAAACCCTAAACCCTAAACACCAAATTGTAAACCCCTAGACCCTAAATGCTAAACCCTAAACCCTAAACCCTAAAACCCATGCCCTAAACCAAAAACCCTAAACCCTAAATCCTAAATCGCAAACCCTAAACCTTAAAACCTAAACCGAAAAAAC
>NW_026651874.1:0-25000 GCF_029873635.1 Malania oleifera | reverse complement strand
AAAGCCCTGGTCGATCGAAACTCCCTGGGGTCAAAAGTTTGACCATCTAGTCGACCGAGACAGAAATGAACTCCAACTACCAGGTCGATCGAGGGTCATCGGGAAAATTCCCAACTGTATGGTCGACCGAACCAGCCAGTTCAAAATGGTCTGGTCGACTGAACCTCAGAAAATTAAGAAATCACCTTCTCCTGGTCGACCGAGGCCTAAGTTCAAAAGTCCCCTGGTCGACTGAACCATATGAGACTTGGTCGATCAAACCTATTATGGTCGACCGAACCTCTCGGGTTGCCTTGATTTTTACTGTAGTTAAATATTTTTAAAATAGGGTTAAAATGCTCTAAACATCATTAAACTTTCCTAATAATACCCATTTGGTCCCTAACGGTCAAATTTTCTCCCATGCCTATATATATGAGATCATTTGTTAAAAAGAAGTATGAATAACTACTTTGATTAGGGGAGAATTCTCTGAAAACCTAAAATCCTATACTACTCATTTTTTAGCCTCATTCACTCAAGCTTACCCTCTATTAGTGTCTAAATCATTTGTAAATGGATTGAGAGTCTATTTGCAAGGGTTTTCTCTCCTTATTCTATTTGATAGATACGATTTTATTTGAGAGCAAAACCTAAGGATTCTTAGGGGACTTTATTGATAAGTCTATCTTAAGAAGACTTTGATAGATCTTCTAAGCTTGCACCTTCATCGCAAGATCTTGGGAAGATTGTATTTGTTTCTAGGTGCAAAACATTTTCAAAATACCTTCAAATATCTAGTGTGCTTTATCTTGATAAACACTTTAAAGAGATATTTGTTTATGTAAGAAAAATCTTTGTTGCAATATTCATTGATTCATATCTCTAGTTGAATACAAAGATTATACATCTTTTGCAAACCAAGCATATACTTCATTTGATACTTGCATGCTTGAAACATCCTGCTGATTGAAATACTTGAGACTTGATATCTTTGTGTGAACTTCTTGGCTGAACATCTTGTGATTCAAAGATTGCTTATTTGACACTCTCACGTATGCATTACACTAATAGAAAATACTTTTGAGAGTTGAACCATTTAGACCACATTGAGCTTACATATTGAATCATATTGTGGTGTATGTTTTTGCGCTCATCTGGGTACATATTTGCTTTACATGAAAGCACAATCAATGTACCATCTTATTATATACACATTTGTTGTATATCCAGGCATGGGCCTCAAGAGGGAGACTAGCCCTAGAATAGTCCCGGATTGGCTTAGACCCAGTTAGGAAAGCTAAGTGCGTCGTCTTGTTAAGGCGTAGAGGTTGAGGTCAGCCCCACTAATTGACCTGGTTAAGGTTGAGGTCAGCCCTGTGTTAATTTGACCTGGTTGTAAACGGTACCTCTCCACCTTTAAGTGAGCTATTAGTGGAATCCTCGGGTTTGCGAGCTAGAGGCGGGGACGTAGGCACAGTTGGCCGAACCCCGATAACATATCATGTGTTTGTGTATATGGTCGCACTTTATATTTACCGCACGTGTATTATGTGAATGACGCGCTTGATTTAAATTTTCGCATATTATATTTATCGGCGTATTTGGAACTGGATAGAAAGACCCCAGGTTGTTATGTTCAACTGACATCTAGTTCAACCTAGGAGAAAAGTTTAAAATTCCAATTCACCCCCTCTTTTGGGAATACACCAATTCTAACAATTGGTATTAGAGCCTCATTGCACTTGACTTAAGCATTTTTGCAAAAAGATCGCAATGGCTCACTTTGGTGTATCCCCATTTGATGAGGGACAGTCACTTTCCAGTTTTCCAGTATTTTGTGGTGTTGACTACACTATGTGGAAAGTTAGAATGACCATATTTTTGAAATCTATGGACTGGAGGGTCTGGCTTGTGACTGCTAAAGGAAGATGTGCACAAATAAATGAAAATGATTTTAATATGATCAACTCCAATGCCATGGACATGTTATATCTTGCGTTAGATTCTGATGTTTTTGTTGAGTTTGTGGCATGTCATAGTGCACAGGAAATCTAGGATGCACTTAAAAACAAGTATGGAGAATCCCAGGAGAAGGAGATCGTAACTCCTCTGAATGCTCAAGCTCAAATGATCAGGAGGAGGTAAACCTTGAGCTAGAAATCAACAAGGAGGTATATGATTCTCACTTTAGCTTGTCTGATGGCTCTTGTGATAAACGCTATGATATGTCATATACTAGATCATCTGTTGATAATGCTGAAAATGGTTTAGATGATGTTTACTATGTAAAATCTTATGATGAATCATCTGTATGCTCATGTGATGTATCAAATGTTAGATCATCTGTTGAATATCATAATAATTCCAATAATGATGTATGTGATGATTCATATACTGAGTGTTGCAGTATATTATGGAATGAATCATCCTCTGCACTTTATGATAAAACTGTTAAACATGCATGCAATGATTCATATGATAATTCTTATACTGAACTGTGTGGTGAATCATGTACTGAATTGAATATTAAATGCATGTCAGCATAAGAAAAGACTATTGAAAATGCACAAGCTTTCAATTAGGGCATCTAAGCATGAAATATTATTGAAGAATGAGAACAAAAGAATAGCAAGAGAACTAAAGGGGTTAGAAAATTATGACGCTATTCTTGAAAAGAAAAATATTAAGAAAATATTGAAAATTGCATGCTTAGATGAAGAATCAGATGATTATTCAAAAGTTGCTCTTAAGTTTAAAAGTGAAAGGAATAATCATCACAAACCCTTTGGAGTTAAAAGAAGCAAATCGTTTAAAAAGGGTTCTTTTTACAAATCCCATTGTCATCAAAAGTTTCATGCCTCTTTGAGTAAAAGTAGAATAAATAAGCATATCCCTTCACGAAAATTTAATACCTGCTTACTATGCAAAACTATGGGGCACGTATAGCTTAAATTTCTACTTAGTAGCCCCAAAGGCTTGAGTAAAGAAATGATATGGGTCATCATGGTATCAAACCCAACTGGAGATGAGGAAGGATGGTTTTAGTAAATATTACGTAAATCATTTAATCTTTTCTTAGTTCTTAGGCTTAGGTTTAGGGGGTTGTGATGTTTAAAGGTTTGGGAAGTGGTTGTTGCTTAAAATGAAAACCTTAGTATACTCACTATCTTGTTATACTAAGAACCTTTATCCACTTCCAAATGGACTTGGTATGTACGCTCGGTATTTAATTCTAATTGCTTAAACCATACTAACATGAAAATCACAAGTTTGAGCACACTTTTGTCCATTGTACAGAGTTGAGCTTTAGGGACCTTGTCTTGCATTATATCTTTTTATCCTAATCTTATAAATAAAGACCTGGTCACCCCTCTAGGTATTAACAATGAAAATAAATTCCATATCTATCTTGTGCTAATAAATAAGACATCCCTCACACAATCAAAATTAGAGGCATCCACTTGGGAATTCGTATTTTATTGTTAAATCAAAATTATTCCCTTTGAGCTTATATTTAAATCCTCTAATCTTGATTCACCTATCCTCTTCATAGGAAGTCCTCACCAAACCTCGATCATACACGGTGAGTTTTTCACTCATCTCTTGGTTCGTATCCTTGCTTCTCTATGTTATCATCTCTGTAGGATACTCTCTAATCACCACAGAGCACAGGTCTAGGAAAAGTCTCATACTCCTTTGTGCTCGGTGCCAAAATAGGTCAGTAAGTCAATCCTTGGTACGCACTTCATTTGAGCAATATCTCCTCACCAAGATCCCCTAAGAATCATATCTATACTGAAATATATCAAATATAGACCTTAGGGAAAACTTTGGATCAAAAATCAAGAAAAATTCAAAAATTCCACTATGCTCGATCGACCAAGCATTGCAATTATATAGCGCCCTAGTCGACCAGAACTGGGTTGACTTTGACCCTTACGGTCGACCGAACTCTAGTGAGTGTATATCCCACGGTCGACCGAACCTTTCGGTTTTTACTTGGTCGACCAGAAATGGAACAGTATGCCTTTTCGGTCGACCGACTATCGTAATTCATTTTCTCCTCGGTCGACAGAATTGTGTCGGTGCCTGGGGAATTTCAAGCGTCAACTGACCGTATCAAGTTTTGGTCGACCGAGCTATAGTATATATATTTGATTTCTTCATTTCAACTCATTTGCGCGAGAAATCTTGAGAGATCCTTCACCCTTTCCTAGTAAACCCAGTTTCCAAGCCTCATATCTGCACTACCATGGCTCACATTGAAGCCCACGATCTTGCACACGCGGAGGATGAGTATTTTCTCTCAAAAAGGTGCAAAGTACAGTATATACAGGAGTTCCGTCCCAAGGAGGCTATACTAGGTAAGATACTCGACTTAGATTTCATGAACCAGTATTTTCGAAATATTATGGATATGTTCGAGTATTAGGGGTGGAAAACCTTCATTTCCTACCAGCTTGGGGGTCATTACCCAACCTTTGTCAGGATGTTCTACTCCAACTTAGGCAATGATGAGAACAAGTACTTCTCCCGTTTTTTAAGGACAGATGTGTGTTTTGATGCACAGTATATCTCTGATGTCCTCGACATAAACCATGGAGACTTTGAATGCCCCGATGTGGTTAACTCCTGGATCTTTGAGCAGGTATTTACAGTAGCCATATTCGCAAACCTGACCCTGTCTGACCCTGGCACTGCTAGCCAGAACCACCCACCACATTATAGAGAATTCACTCTTGAGGCTAAGATAATGCACCATCTGATCACCTACAATGTCCTGCCCAAGGCGAGATCTAGAGTGCACGTATCATTTTTAGACTGCTTCATTATGTGGTTTCTTTTTGCTCAGAAGAAGTTGGAATTGCCTAGTTTGGTAATCCGTTGGATGATGGCCAAAACGATTGGCCACCGAGTAATAATGGCATATGGGGGCATTCTGAACAAGCTATTCAGAAACATTGGAGTCACAAGGACAAATGTGCTTCACTAAAGAGGATACGGCCTGCTGACATCTTCTCCGGAGTGACCCTACAACTGATGGGGTACGAGCTTATTAGGAACATTTGGGCTCCCTCTAAAGCAGTAGCAGTGTAGGTAGAGGCCCCACAGGAGCCACCACAACCTCCGCAGCCATCAAACTTGGATCTTATGGCTACCGTCACTAGCTTGTCTAACACATTCACACAGTTTTGGGGATCAGTTCAGTCAGACTTACAGGACTTGGCATCGTCATCTGCTGCACTTCAGGAGGAGTTCCAGTAGCACTCCATCTCCACTGCCAGCCGCCTCACAGATTTGGAGCGGTCTATGACAGCTAGCTTCAGTGAGATGAGTGACCGCATTCAAGAGATGCAGGATGAGAGAGATCGGATGACTATGGACATCAAATTTGATGTCGCTGACAGTGGTGATGGAGGAGAGGATGGAGGAGATGATGGATAGGAGTTCTAGACTCCAGGATGGTCTGCAGATCAGATTATATGACTTTGATTCATTTTATTCTATTTTATGTGGTTTGTACTAAAAACAACTTTTATGTTATTTCATTTTATTTCTCTTTGTATTCTTTGGATTCTCATGGTACATTACTCTATTTGATTATGACATATATTGACAGTACCTTGATTTGCGTATGCTAGTGTTTGCATGTTTATCTTATTGAAATGCATAAGTAGTATAGAATGTCTACTGCATGACGGATGCAGTTGTTAAGTATTGCCTGCTGGTAGATGATAGGTTCTCGCATGCCTTGCTCCTATGATACTATATGTTTGAGAACTGTTTTTGTGCAAGTGAAATTATTGGGAAATGTCATGTTTACAGTCGGAATACTACCGAAATTTCTGTAGATATCTGCCCAAAATATTTGGAACATTTTTGTGTGTGCAATATGTCACAATTGACTCATTTACATTGAACTATTACATCCCTTGGAGTTAATTGTGCAAATATATATATATATATATATATATATATATACATACATACATACATATATATATATATATATATATATATATATATATTTGAAGTGATTGTTTCATAACTTGCATACATTTAGGGGGAGCTCTCTCATGGGAACTTTCAAAGTCTTAGCAAATTAATTCTACTATTGACTTATCCTGTTGCTTTAGACTTTGTGAAAGTTAATTATTGATTGTATGCATACTTTGTACTCCTATTGCATGATTATATTGATTATCATCTGAGATGCACAAATTGTCCATTACATGATTATCATGAACGTATATACTTGCTGTAATTGGACCATACTGAACTGTTTGAATAGTTGTGGATAAATTGTTATGAAATTTTAAACTCAAACAAGTTATGTTTATACAGGATCTCTTCTGGAAAGTCCGATTTACAAACGGCACTCTGCCAAAATTTTTCCAAAATCTTTCCAAAATTTATCATGCATAAATATAGCAATCACCCATTGCCTAGGATTTTAATTCAAATAGCCCTTTCTGCTGTTGCCAAAAAGGGGAGATGGAAAGAGGCAAAAATGGTGGGTTTATTTAAAAATACATTGGATGCATATTGTGAGGGTAAGCCTTCTTGGGCTTAACCCTATATTTTGTCAATCGTATTTGTCATCATCAAATACCCCAACCCATAAGTCCTTAACCCTAAACCCTTAACCCCTAAACCTTAAACCCCAAACCCTAAAAACCTAAACCCAAAACCCAAAACCCTAAACCCAAAAACCTATGCCCCAAACCCTAAAACCTAAACACTAAATCCTAAACCCTAAACCCTAAACCATAAACCCTAAAAACTAAACCCTAAACACTAAACCCTAAACCCTAAACCCTAAACCCTTAAACCCTAAACCCTAAAACTTATGTCATAAACCCTAAACTTTAAATCCTAAACGCTAAGCCCTAAACCCTAAATCCTAAAAACTAAACCACAAACCCTAAACCTTAAACCCTGACCCCAGACCCTAAATCCTAAACACTAAAGCCGAAACCCTAAACCCAAAAAACCCTTAACCCTACACCCAAAACAAAAAATCCTAAACCTTGAAACCTAACACTAAACCTTAAACCCTAAAATCTAAAACCTAAGCCTTCAATCCGAAACCTTAAACCCTAAAACACTAAACCCTAAACCCAAAACCCTAAACCCTAAACCCTAAATACCTAAACCCTAAACCCAGAACCCTAGAACACAAAACGCAGAACCCTAAACCTGAAACCTTAAACCCTAAACCCTAAACCTTAATTCCAGAAAGCCCTAAACCCTAAATCCTAAACCCTAAAACTAAACCCGAGACCCTAAACCCTAAACCGTAAAACCCTAAACCCGAAGCCCTAAACCCTAAACCCTAAAACATATGCCCTAAACCCTAAACCCTAAACCCTAAACACTAAATCCTAAACTATAAAAAGTAAACCCAAAACCCCAAACCCTAACCCCAAACGCTAAACCCTACACACTAAACCCCAAACCCAAAGCCCAAAAAATTCTAAACCCTAAACCTTAAAACCAAAACCCTAAACCCCGAACCCTAAACCCTATAACCTAAACAATAAACACTAAACCCTAAACCCTAAACCCTAAACCCTAAACCTTAAAACCTAAACCCAAAACCCTATAACCTAAATTCTAAACACTAAATCCTAAACCCTAAACCTTAAAACCCTAAACCATAAACCCTAAACCCAAAACTCGAAACCTTAAAACCTATGCCCTAAACCCTAAACCCTAAAACCTAAATCCTTAACCCTAAAACCTAAATCCTAAACCTTAGACCCTAAAAACTAAACCCAAAACCCTAAATCCTAAAACCTAAACCCTAAACCCTAAAACCCTAAACCACAAATCCTAAACCCTAAACCATAAACACTAAACAATAAAGCCTAAAAACTAAACCCAAACCCTAAACCCTAAACAATAAACCCAAAAACCCTAAACCGTGAACCCTGAACCCTAAATCACTAAACCCAGAACCTAAAACCCTAAACCCTCTAATGCTAAACCCTAACCCCTAAACGCAAAAAACCCTAAACCCTAAACCTAAATCTTAAAACCTAAACCATAAACCCTAAATCCGGAACCTTAAACCCTCAACCCTAAACCCGTAAACCCTAAACGCTAGGACCGTACACCCTAACCCCTAAAACCTATGCCCAAAACCCTAATTCCTAAACCCTAAACCCCTAAACTGTAAACACTAAACACAAAACCCTAAACCCTAAACCCGAAGCCCTAAACCCTAAACCCTAAACCGAAATCCCTTCAGACTAAACCCGAAACGCAAAACCCAAAAAAGCGTAAACCCTAAACTCTGAACCCTAGAACCTAAACCCTAAACCCTAAACCCTATACCTTAAAACCTAAACCCTAAACCCTAAACCCTAAACCCTAAACCCTAAACTCGAAACCCCAACCCATAAGTCCTTAACCCTAAACCCTTATCCCCTAAACCTTCAACCCCAAACCCTAAAACAAAAAACCTATCCCCCAAACCCTAAACCCTAAACCCTAAATCCTAAACCTAAACCTAAACCCTAAACCCTAAACCGTAAACCCTAAAAACTAAACCCTAAACACTAAACCACAAACCCTAAACCTCTAAACCATAAACCCTAAACCCTAAACGCTGAACCCCAAAACCTATGCCATAAACCCTAAACCCTAAATCCTAAACCCTAAGCCCAAAACCCTAAACACTAAAGACTAAACCTTAAACCCTAAACCCAAAACCCTAACCCCAAACCATAAACCCTAAACACTAAAGTCAAAACCCTACACCCAAAAAACCCTAAACCCTACACCCAAAACCCTAAATCCTAAACCTTAAAACCTAAACACTAAACCTTAAACCCTAAACCCAAAAACACAAACCCTAAACCATAAACCCTAAGCCCTAAATCCGAAACCTTAATCCCTAAAACACTAAACACTAAATCCAAAACCCTAAACCCTTAACACTAAACACTAAATACCTAAACCCTAAACCCTGAACCCTAAAACACCCTATAATGCTAAACCCTAAACCATAAATCTAAAAAATCCTAAACCTTAAATCCTAAACCCTAAACCCTAAAAACCCCAAACACTAAACCCTAAATCCAAATACCGAACCCTAAACCCCTAAACCCCAAACCTTAGACACTATACCTTAAACCGTATGCCCTAAACCCTAGATCCTGAACCCACTACCCTAAACCATAACCCTTAAACATTAAACCTTAAAAACTAAACCCTAATCCCTAAACACTAAACCCGAAATGCTAAACGCCAAAAACCCTAAACCCTAAACCCTAAACCCTAGACCCTAAATGCAAAACCCTAAACCCTAAACCATAAACCTTAAAACCTAAACCCTAAACCCCAAACCCTAAACCCGAAACACTAAGCCCTAAACCCTAAACCCTAAAAATTAAACCCGAAAACCCTAAACACTAAACCCCAACCCATAAGTCCAAAACCCTAATCCCTTAACCCCTAAACCTTAAACCCCAAACCCTAAACCCTAAACCCTAAACACTGTACCCTAAACCCCAAAACCTATGCCTTAAACCCTAATCCCTAAACAATAAACCCTAAAACCCGAAAAACTAAACCCTAAACCCTGAACCCAAAACCCTAACCCCAAACCCTAAACCCTAAACACGAAAGCCAAAACCCTAAACCCAAAAAACCCTAAACCCTACACCCAAAACCTTAAATCCTAAACCTTAAAACCTAAACACTAAACCTTAAAAGCTAAACCCTAAAACATAAACCCTAAACCATAAAACTTAAGCCCTAAATCCGAAACCTTAATCCCTAAAACACTAAACACTAAATCCAAAACCCTAAACCCTAAACACTAAACACAAAATACCTAAACCCTAAACCCTGAACCCTAAAACACAAAACGCAGAACCCTAAACTCGAAACCTTAAACCCTAAACCCTATAACGCTAAACCCTAAACCTTAAATCCTAAACCCTAAACCCTAAAAACCCCAAACCCTAAACCCTAAATCCAAAATACTGAACCCTAAACGCTAAACCCTAAACCCTAGACACTATACCCTAAACCCTATGCCCTAAACCCTAGATCCTGAACCCAAAACCCTAAACCATAATCCCTAAACACTAAACCTTAAAAACTAAACCCTAATCCCAAAACACTAAACCCGAAATGCTAAACGCAGAAAAACCTAAATCCTAAACCTTAAACCCTAGACCCTAAAGGCAAAACCCTAAACCCTAAACCCTAAACCTTAAAACCTAAACCATGAACCCTAAACCGTAAACCCTAAACCCTAGACCCGAAACACTAAGCCCTAAACCCAAAATCCATAACCCCTAAATCGTAAACCCTAAACCCTAAACCCTAAAAACTAAACACAAAACCCTAAATCCTAAAACCTAAACCCTAAACTCTAAAACCCTAAACCGCAAATCCTAAACCCTAAACCATAAACACTAAAAACTAAACCCAAACCCTAAACCTTAATCCCTAAACCGTAAACCCAAAAACCCTAAACCCTGAACTTTGAACCCTAAATCACTAAACCCCGAACCCTAAACCCTAAACCCTATAATGCTAAACCCAAAACCTTAAACCCAAAATCCTAAACCCAAAACCCTAAAAACTCTAAACCCTCAACACTAAACCCTAAATCCTGTACCCTAAACCCTAAACCCTAAACCCCTCAACCCTAAACGCTAGACCATATACCCTCAACCCTAAAACCTATGCTCTAAACCCGAATTCCTAAACCCTAAACCAATAAACCGTAAACACTAAACTGTAAACCCGAAACCTAAACTCTAAACACTAAACCCTAAAACCCTTAAATCCAAAACCCAAAACCCAAAACCCTAAACCCTATACCCCTAAGCCCAAAACCCAAAACCCTAAACTAGAAACCTTAAAACCTATGCCCTAAAGCCTACATCCTAAACCCTAAACCCTAATCCCTAAATCCTGAACCCTCAACCCTAAACCCTATACCCCCGAACCCTAAACCCTAAACCCTAAACCCTAAAACCCCAAACCCTAATTCCTAAACCCTAAACCCCTAAACCATAAACACTAAACCCTAAACCCTAAATTAGAAACCCTAAACCCTAAATTAGAAACCCTAAATCCAAAAACCCTAAACCCTAAACCCTAAACCCTAATCACTAAACCCGAAAAGCTAAATCAAAAAAACCCTAAACCCTAGACCCTAAACCCTAAACCCTAAACCATAAACCTTAAGACCTAAACCCTAAATCGTAAACCCAAAACCCTAAACCCTAAACCCTAAACACTAAACCCTAAGCCCTGAAGCCAAAAAACCCTAAACCCTAAATCCTAAATGCTAAACCCTAAAAACCTTAAACCCTAAACCCTAAACCCTAAACCCTAAATCCTTAACCCTAAACCCTAAACCCTAAACCCTAAACCCTAAACCCTATACCCCTAAACACTAAACACAAGACCCTATACCCTAAACCCTAAAACCTATGCCCTAAACCCTAATTCCTAAACCCTAAACCCCTAAACCATAAACACTAAACCTTAAGCCCTAAATCAGAAATCGTAAATCCAAAAACCCTCAACCTTGAATCCTAAACACTAAACCCGAAAAGCTAAACCGAAAAAACCCTAAACCCTAGACCCCAAACCCTAAACCCTAAACCCTAAACCTTAAGACCTAAACCCTAAATCGTAAACCCAAAACCCAAAACCCTAAACCCTAAACACTATACCCTAAGCCCTGAAGCCAAAAAACCCTAAACACTAAATCCTAAACGCTAAACCGGAAAAACCTTAAACCCTAAACCCTAAACCCTAAACCCTAAATCCTTAACCCTAAATCCTTAACCCTAAACCCTAAACCCTAAACCCTATACCCCTAAACACTAAACACAAGACCCTATACCCTAAACCCTAAAACCTATGCCCTAAACCCTAATTCCTAAACCCTAAACCCCTAAACCATAAACACTAAACCCTAAACCCTAAATCAGAAACCGTAAATCCAAAAACCCTAAACCTTGAACCCTAAACACTAAACCCGAAAAGCTAAACCGAAAAAACCCTAAACCCTAGACCCCAAACCCTAAACCCTAAACCCTAAACCTTAAAACCTAAACCCTAAATCGTAAACCCAAAACCCAAAACCCTAAACCCTAAACACTAAACCCTAAGCCCTGAAGCCAAAAAACCCTAAACCCTAAATCCTAAACGCTAAACCCGAAAAACCTTAAACCCTAAACCCTAAACCCTAAACCCTAAATCCTTAACCCTAAAACCTAAACCCTAAACCCTATACCCCTAAACACTAAACACATGACCCTATACCCTAAACCCTAAAACCTATGCCCTAAACCCTAATTCCTAAACCCTAAACCCCTAAACCATAAACACAAACCTTAAACCCTAAATCAGAAATCGTAAATCCAAAAACCCTAAACCTTGAACCCTAAACACTAAACTCGAAAAGCTAAATCGAAAAAAACCCTAAACCCTAGACCCCAAACCCTAAACCCTAAACCCTAAACCTTAAAACCTAAACCCTAAATCGTATACCCCAAACCCAAAACCCTAAACCCTAAACACTAAACCCTAAATCCTAAACCCTAAAAATTAAACCCTAAAACCCTATACACTAAACCCCAACCCCTAAGTCCTAAACCCAAAACCCATAACCCCTAAATCGTAAACCCTAAACCCTAAACCCTAAACCCTAAAAACTAAACACAAAACCCTAAATCCTAAAACCTAAACCCTAAACTCTAAAACCCTAAACCGCAAATCCTAAACCCTAAACCATAAACACTAAAAACTAAACCCTAAAAACTAAACCCAAACCCTAAACCTTAATCCCTAAACCGTAAACCCAAAAACCATAAACCCTGAACTTTGAACCCAAAATCACTAAACCCCGAACCCTAAACCCTAAACCCTATAACGCTAAACCCAAAACCTTAAACCCAAAATCCTAAACCCAAAACCCTAAAAACTCTAAACCCTCAACACTAAACCCTAAATCCTAAACCCTAAACCCTAATTCCTAAACCCTAAACCCTAGACCCTATACCCTCAACCCTAAAACCTATGCTCTAAACCCTAATTCCTAAACCCTAAACCAATAAACCGTAAACCCGAAACCCTAAACCCTAAACCCTATAACCTAAACCCTAAACACTAAACCCTAAAACCCTTAAACCCCAAACCCAAAACCCAAAACCCTAAACCCTATACCCCTAAACCCAAAACCCAAAACCCTAAACCACAAACCTTAAAACCTATGCCCTAAAGCCTATAGCCTAAACCCTAAACCCTAAACCCTAAATCCTGAACCCTAAACCCTAAACCCTATACCCCTGAACCCTAAACCCTAAACCCTAAACCCTAAAACCCTAAACCATAATTCCTAAACCCTAAACCCTAAACCCTAAACCACAAACCGTAAAACCTTGCCCTAAAGCCTACAGCTTAAACCCTAAATCCTAAACCCTAAACCCTCGACCCTAAGCCCTAAATCCTAAAACCCTAAACCCGAAGCCCTAAACCCAAAACCCTAAACCCTAAACCACAAACCGTAAAACCTATGCCCTAAAGCCTGCAGCTTAAACCCTAAATCCTAAACCCTAAACCCTAGACCCTAAGCCCTAAATCCTAAAACCCTAAACCCAAAGCCCTAAACCCTAAACCCTAAACCCTAAAACATATGCCCTAAACCCTAAACCCTAAACCCCAAACCCTAACCCTAAACCCTAAACCCTAAGCACTAAATCGAAAACCCTAATCCAAAAAAACCCTAAACCCTAAACCCTAAACCCTAAACCGTAAACCCAAAACCTTAAAACCTAAACCAAAAACCCAAAACCCTATACCTTAAACCCTAAACACTAAACCCTAAACCCTAAATCCGAAACCCTAAACCCTAAAACCCTAAACCCTAAGCCCTAAACCATAAAACTAATGCTCTAAACCCAAAACCCTAAACCCTAAAAACTAAACCCTAAACCCTAAACCCTAAACCCAAACCCCAAACCCTAAACCCTAAACACTAAAGCCGAAACCCTCAATCCAAAAAACCCTAAACCCTACACTCAAAACCCTAAATCCTAAACCATAAAACCTAAACACTAAACCTTAAACCCAAAACCCTAAAAATTAAACCCTAAAACCCTAAACACTAAACCCCAACCCCTAAGTCCAAAACCCTAAACCCTTAACCCCTAAACCCTAAACCCCAAACCCTAAACCCTAAACCCAAGACACTATACCCTAAACCCCAAAACCTATGCCATAAACCCTAATTCCTAAACCCTAAACCCCTAAACCCTAAACACTAAACCCTAAACCCTAAATCCGAAACCATAAATCCAAAAACCCTAAACCCTAAACCCTAAACACTAAACCCGAAACGCTAAACCCAAAAAACCCTAAACCCTAAACCCTAAACCCTAAACCCTAAACCCTAAACCCTAAACCCTAAACCCTAAACCCTAAACCCTAAACCCTATACCCTAAAACTTAAAACCTAAACCCTAAAACCAAAAGCCTAAATCCTAAATCCTAAACCCTAAACACTAAACCCAAAACCCTAAACCCTAAAAATTAAACCCTAAAACCCTAAACCCTAAACCCCAACCCCTAAGTCCTAAACCCTAAACCCTTAACCCTTAAACCCTAAACCCTAAACCCTAAACCCTAAACCCTAAACCGTAAACCCTAAAACCTATGCCCTAAACCCTAAACCCTAAACCCTAAATCCCAAACCCTAAACCCTAAACCCTAAACCTTAAAAACTAAACCATAAACACTAAACCCTAAACCCTAAAACCCTAAACCATAAACCCTTAACCCTAAACCCTAAACCTTAAAACCAATGCCAAAAACCCTAAACCATAAATCATAAACCCTAAACCCTAAACCCTAAACCATAAACCCTAAATCCTAAACCCTAAACCCTAAAAAGTAAACCCTAAACCCTAAACCCTAAACCTACACAGGGCTGACCTCAACCTTAACCAGGTCAATTAGCGGGGCTAACCTCAACCTACACGCCTTAACAGGACGACGCACCTAACTTTCCTAACCGGGTCTAAGCCAATCCGGGACTATTCCAGGGCTAGCCTTCCTCTTCAGGCCCGTGCCTGGAATATACAAGAAATGTGTATATAATCAGATGGTATAGTGATTGTGCTTTCGTGTAAAGCAGATATGTACCCAAATGCGCGCAATAACAAACACCACAATATGATTCAATATGTAAGCTCAATGTGGTATAGATGGTTCAACTCTCAAAGTATTTTCTATTAGTGTAATGCGTACGTGAGAGTGTCAAACAAACAATTTTTGTATCACAAGATATGTTCAATATAATAGTTCACACAAAGATACTAGACAGACAATATGTATATTTCAATGAGCAGGTTTCCTCAATCATATGATGCTCCAGTAATATATATATTCGGTTTGCAAAAGATATTCAATCTTTGTGTTCAGCAAGGGATATGTGAGTTGATAAATATTGCAACAAAGATCACTATCACAAACACAAATATCTTTTCACAAATATATCAATATAAATCACACAAGATATTTGAGTATGTTTTGAAAATGATTTTGCAACTCAAAGACAAATACAAGCTTCCTAAGAAATTGCAACACAAATGCAATACTCAGAAGCTTAAGCAAGTCTTCTTAGGATAGGCTTATTAGCAAAAGCCCCCTAAGAATCCTTAGGTTTGGCTCTCACAAAAATTGTGTCAAACAAATACAACCAAGAGAGCAAACCTTCCCAAAACACACACTCAATCCACTTACAATGATGTATGCACTATTAAACGAAAAGCATGAGTGAATGGGGCTAAAAAATAAGTAGTATAGGGTATTTATTTTTCAGAGAATTCTTCCCTAATCAAAGTGGCTAATCGCTACTAATTTTCTCAAATGAACTCATATATATAAACATGGGAGAAAATATGACCGTTGGAGACCTATTGGGTATTATTAGGAAAGTTTAATGAAGTTTAGAGCATTTTAACCCTATTTAAAAAATATTAACTGTGGTAAAAAATCAGGGCAACCCGAGAGGTCCGGTCGACTAGAATAGGTTCGGTCAACCAAGTCTCATATGGTTCGGTCGACCAGGGAACTTTTGAACTGAGGTCTTGGTCGACCAGGAGAAGGAGATTTCCCAATTTTCTGAGGTTCGGTCGACCAGGCCATTTTGAACTGGCTGGTTCAGCCGACCAGACAGCTGGGAATTCTCTCGAGGATCCTCCGGTCGACCAGGAAGTTGGAGAACAAAATTTCTCGGTCGACCAGATGGTCAAATGTTGACCAAGGAGGGTTTTGGTTGACCAGGTCTCTTTGAACAACTTGGTTCGGTTGACCAGGTGGTCAAACTTTTGACCCAGGGAGGTTTCGGTAGACCAGGGCCTTTTGAAGTACCTGGTTCGGTCGACCAGATGGTCAAACTTTTGACCCAAGGAGGTTTCGGTCGACCAGCCCCTTTTGAACTACCTTGGCTGGTCGACCAGAAGTGCACCATGTGTGAATTTCGGTCCCGTTTCGAAACATACAAGCTCTATTCAAGTGCCTAACAAACAAATGTATAAATGTGTGTGTCCTAAGAGCACTTGGGGTCCAATTTGAAGACACCGAAAAAGTCTGGTGTTGGTTGACCTTCAGTCGACCGAAGGGAAAACTTTAAGGTCTTTCTAAGGTCCTTTCTCATTCATGGTTTGTTTGAGCTTACGTAGTAAATTATACATGTGATGTGTGAGCTTATTACAAACCAAATACCTACTTACTATTACAGACCAATTAAATATATTACCATGCTGAAGTGTAAATTGGTCTTCAGGCTTTGCTTGTTTTGTGCACATCTTGATCTTAACAGTCTTAGTTCCTCCACAAAAACTCAAACACTCATTAGATACAATGAGTATTTGTCATAATCAAAACCGGGCATGACCAATAAGGTCAACAAACACTAAACCCTAAACTCTAAAGCATAAACCCAAACACAAACCCCAAACCCTAAACCCTAAACCCTAAACCCTAAACCCTAAACCCTAACCCCTAAACCCTAAGCCCTAAACCCTAAACCCTAAACCATAAACCCTTAACCCAAACCCAAAACCCTCAATCCTATAACCTAAACCCTAACCCCTAGACCCTAAAAACCCTAAACCCTAAACCCTACCACAAGCCCTAAACCTGAAACCCTAAGCCCTAAACCCTATAACCCTAAACCCTAAACCCTAAACATTTAACCCTAAACCCAAATCCCAAAAACCCTAAACCCTAAACCCTAAATACTAAACACTAAACCCCTGACCCAAAACTCTAAATCCAAAACCCTAAATCCAAAACACTAAACCCAAAACACTAAGCTCTAAACCCGAAATACTAAACATTACCCTAAACCCTAAACCCTAAACCCTAAAGCATCAAACCCTAAACCCTAAACCCTAAACCCTAAATCCAAAACCTTAAACCCTATACTTTAAACCCTGAACCCGGAACACCAAACCCTAAACCCTAAAACCCAAAAACCTAAACCCAAAACCCAAAACCTGAACACTAAACCCTAAACCCTAAACCCAAAACCCTAAACCCAAAACCTAAAACCCTATAACCCAAAAACCTAAACCCTAAACCCTAAACCCTAATACCCTAAACCCTAAATCCTAAGCCTTAATACCCTAAACCCTAAACCCGAAAACCAACCTAAACCACAAACCCAAAACACAAAACCCTAAACCCTAAAATGTAAACCCTAAAACGTAAACACCAAAACCCTAAACCATAAACCCTAAACCCTAAACACTAAACCCTAATCTCTAAACCCTAACACCAAACCCTAAACCCTATAACCTAAACCCTAAACCCGACACCCTAAAAACCCTAAACCTTAAACCCTCAACCCTAACCTGAAACCCTAAACCCCAAACCTGACACCTTAAACCCTAGAACCCTAAACCCTAAACCCTAAACCCTAAACCGAAAACCCCAAACCCTAAACCCTAAACCCAAAACCCTAAACCCTAAACTCTTAACCCTAACTTCTAAACACTAAACCGTAAACCCTAAACACTAAACACTAAACCATAAATCAAAAACCCTAAACCCTAAACCCTAAACCATAAAATCGAAACCCTAAAACCTAAACACCTAAACCATAAACCCTAAACCCTAAACCCTAAACCCTAGACAATAAAAACCCTAAACCCTAAACCCTAGATGCTAAAACATAAATCCTAAAACCTAAACACCTAAACACCTAAAAACCTAAACCCCAAATAAAAAACCCTAAACACTAAACACTAAACCCTAAACCCAAACCCTAACCAATAAACCCTAACCCTAAACCATAAACCGTAAACCCTAAAACCAAAACCCTAACCTTCAAAACCTAAACAAAAAACCTAAAACCCAAAACCCTGAACACTAAACCCAAAACTCTAACCCTAACCCCTAAACCGTAAACTATAAACCCTAAACACTAAACCCTAAACCCAAGACCCTAAAAATCCTAAACGCTAAACACTAAATCCGAACCCCAAACACAAATGCCTAAACACGAAATGCTAAACCCTAAACCATAATTCCTAAACCCTAAACCCAAAACCCTAAATCTTAAACACTAAACCCTAAACCCTAAATCCCAAACCCTAAACCCTAAACACTAAACCCTAAACCTTAAACCCGAAAACCGAAACCCTTAAACACTAAGCCCTAAACCCTAAACCCTAAACCTTATAACCTAAACCCTAAACCCTAGACCTTAAAAACCCTAAACCTTAAACCCTAAACCCTAACCCCAAACCCTAACCCTAAACCCTAAACCCTAAACCCTAAACTCGAAACCCTAAACCCTAAACCCTAAATCCTAAACACTAAACCCTAGACCCAAAATCCAAAACCCAAAACCCAAAACCCAAAACCCTTAAACCCTAAACCCTAAAACCTAAACCCTTAAACCCTAAACCCTAAACCCTAAATCCTAAAACCAAAACCCTAAAACCTAAACACCTAAACCCTAAACCCAAAACTCTAAACCATAAATCCAAAATCCTAAACCATATACCCTAAACCCTAAACCATAAAATCGAAACCCTAAAACCTAAACACCTAAACCCTAAACCCTAAACCCTGAACCCTAAACCCTAAACTCTAAACCCTAGACCATAAAAAATAAGTCCTAAAACCTAAATAACCAAAAACCTAAACCCTAAATCCTAAACCCTAAACACTAAACACTAAACCCCAAACCCAAACCCTAAACCCTAAACCCTAACCCTAAACCCTAAACCCTAAACCCAAAACCATAAACCGTAACCTTTAAAACCTAAACCAAAAACCCAAAACCCAAAACCCTAAACACTAAACCATAAACGCTAACTCTAACCCCTAAACCCTAAACCGTAAACCCTAAACAATAAACCTTCAACCCAAGGCCCTAAAAATCCAAAACGCTAAATCCTAAACCCTAACCCCAAACACTAAAGCCTAAACCCAAAACTCTAAACCCTACAACCGTAGACCATAATTTCTAAACCCTAAACCCTAAACCCTAAACCCTAAATCCTAAACCCCCCTAAACCCTAAATCCAAAACCCTAAACCCTAAACACTAAACTCGAAACCCTAAACCCGAAAATCGAAACCCCTAAACCCTAAAACCTAAACACTAAAACCTAATCCCTAAAACCTAAACACCTAAGCCCTAAACCATAAACCCTAAACCCTAAACACTAAACCCTAAACCCTAAACCCTAACTCCAAACCCTAAACCCTAAACCATATAACCTAAACCCTAAACCCTAGACCTTAAAAACCCTAAACCTTAAACACTAAACCCTAACCCCAAACCGTAACCCCAAACCATAAAACCCTAAACTCGAAACCCTAAACCCTAAACCCTAAATCCTAAACACTAAACCCTAAACCCAAAACCCAAAACCCTAAACCCTAAACCCGAAAACCTAAACCCATAAACCCCAAACCCGAAACCCTAAACCCTAAATCCTAAAATATAAACCCTAAAACCTAAGCACCTACACCCTAAACCCTAAACCCTAAACGCTAAACCCTAAACCCTAAACACAAACCCCAAACCCTAAGCCCCTAAACCCTAAACCCTAAACCCTAAACCCTAAACCCTAAGCCCTAAACACTAAATCCTAAACCTTTATCCCTAAACCCTAAACCCTAAATACTAAACACTAAACCCCAAACGCTAAATCCTAAACCCTAAATCAAAAATCATAAACCCAAAACCCTAAACCCTAAACACTAAACTCGAAACCCTAAACCCGAAAATCGAAAACCCTTAACCCTAAAACCTAAACACTAAAACCTAGTCCCTAAAACCTAAACACCTAAGCCCTGAACCATAAACCCTAAACCCAAAACAGAAAACCCTAAACCCTAAATAGAAAACCCTAAACCCTAAACACTAAACCCTATACCCTAAACCCTAACTCCAAACCCTAAACCCTAAACCATATAAGCTAAACCCTAAACCCTAGACCTTAAAAACCCTAAACCTTAAACACTATACCGTAACCCCAAACCATAAAACCCTAGACTCGAAACCCTAAACCCCAAACCTTAAATCCTAAACACTAAGCCCTAAACACTAAATCCAAAACCCAAAACCCTAAACCCTAAACCCGAAAACCTAAACCCATAAACCCCAAACCCGAAACCCTAAACCCTAAATCCTAAAATATAAACCCTAAAACCTAAGCACCTAAACCCTAAACCCTAAACCCTAAACCCTAAATGCTAAACCCTAAACCCTAAACACAAACCCCAAACCCTAAGCCCCTAAACCCTATAACCTAAACCCTAGACCCTTAAAACCCTAAACCCTAAACCCTAAACCTTAACCCCAAACCCTAACACCAAACCCTAAACCCTAAACCCGAAACCCTAAACCCTAAACCCCATAACGCTAAAGCCTAAAGCCTAAACCCTAAGCCCTAAACACTAAATCCTAAACCTTTATCCCTAAACCCTAAACCCTAAACCCTAAATACTAAACACTAAACCCTAAACACTAAACCGTAAACCCTAAATCAAAAATCGTAAACCCTAAACCCTAAACCCTAAACACCAATCCCTAAACCCTAAAACTCAAATCGCAAAACCTAAACTCCTAAACCCTAAACCCTAAACCTTAAACCCTAGACCCTTAAAACCCTAAACCCCAAACCCAAAACCCTAAACCTTAAACACTAAAACCAAAATCCTAACAACGAGATACTAAACACTAAACCCTAAACCCTAAACACTAAACCCTAAACCCTAACCCCAAAAACCCTAAACCCTAAACACCAAATCCAAAACCATAAACCCAAAACCCTAAACCCTAAACCCTAGACCCTAAACACTAAAACCTAAACCCTAAAACCTAAACACCTAAACCCTAAACCCAAAACACTAAAACCTAAACTTTGAACCTTAAACCCTAAACCCTAAACCCTAAAACCTAAACACCTAAAACCTAAACCCAAAACCCTAGACCCTAAACCCTAAACCCTAAACACTAAACCCTAAAGCAAAAAACTAAACCCTAAACCCAAAACCCTAAACCCTAAATCCTCAAACAGAAAACCTAAAACCTAAGAACCTAAACCCTAAACCCTAAACCCTAAACACTAAAAGCCAAACCCTAAACCCTAAACACTAACCCCAAACTTTAAGCCCCCAAACCCTATAACCTAAACCCTAAACCCTAAACCCAAAAACCCTAAACCCTAAACCCTAAATCCAAAACCATAAACCCAAAACCCTAAACCCTAAACCCTAGACCCTAAACCCTAAAAGCTAAACACCTAAACACTAAACCCAAAACACTAAAACCTAAACTTCGAACCCAAAACCCTAAACCCTAAACCCTAAAACCTAAACACCTAAAACCTAAACCCAAAACCCTAAACCCTAAACCCTAAACCCTAAACACTAAACCCTAAACCCTATACCCTAAACACTAAACCCAAAACCTACACAAAATACTAAACACTAAACCCTAAACCCTAAACAACCGCAAACCCTAAACCCTAAACCCTAAAACCCTAAACCCTAGGCCCTAAACCCTAAACCCAAAACCCTACCCCTAAAGCCTAAAGCCTAAACCCTAGACCCTAAAAACACTAAACCTTGAACACTAAACCCTAAACCCAAACCCTATAACCCTAAACCCTAAATCCTAAAACCTAATCACTAAAACCTAAACACCTAAACCCCAAACTATAAACCCTAAACCCTAAACACTAAACCATAAACCCTAAACACTAAACACACCTAAACCCTAAACCCTAGACCCTAAAAACCCTGAACCTTAAACCCTAAACCCTAACCCCAAACCCTAAACGCTAAACTCGAAACCCTAAACCCTAAACCCTAAACCCTAAACACTAAACCCTAAACCTTAAATCCAAAACCCGAAACCATAAACCCGAAAACCTAAACCCTAAAACCCTAAACCCTAAACCCTAAATCCTAAAACCTAAACCCTAAAACCTAAACACCTAAACCCTAAACCCTAAACCCTAAACCATATACCCTAAACCCTAAACCCTAAACCTTAAACCCTAACCCCAAATCCTTAGCCCTAAACCCTATAACCTAAAGCCTAAACCCTAGACCCTTAAAACCCAAAACCCTAAATACTAAACCTTAACCCCAAACCCTAACCCCAAACCCTAAACCCTTAACCCGATACCTTAAACCCTAAACCCTATAACACTAAACCCTAAACCCTAAAACCTAAACCCTAAACCCTAAACCCTAAACCCTAAACCCTAAACCCTAAGCCCTAAACACTAAACCCTAAACCCAAAACCCTATACCCTAAACCCTAAACCCAATATACTAAACACTAAACGCTAAAAGCTAAACCCTAAACCCAAAATCAAAAATCGTAAACCGTAAACCCCAAACCCTAAACACCAAACCCTAAATCCTAAAATTGAAACCCAAAACCTAAGCACCAAAACCCTAAACCCAAAATGCTAAACCCTAAAACTTAAACCCTAGACCCTAAAAACCCTAAACCCTAAACCCAAAACCCTAAACCTTAAACCCTAAAACCGAAACCCTAACAACAAAATACTTGACACTAAACCCTAAACCCTAAACACTAAACCATAAACCCTAAACCCAAAAACACTAAACCCTAAGCCCTAAACCCAAAATTCAAAACCATAAACCCTAAACCCAAAACCCAAAACCCTATACCCTAAACCCTAAAACCTAAACCCTAAAAAATAAACACCTAAACCCTAAACCCAAAATAGTAAAACCTAAACCCTAAACCCTAAATGCTAAACCCTAAACCCTAAACCCTAAAACCTAAACCCCAAAAAACTAAATCCAAAACCCTAAACCCTAAACCGTAAACCCTAAACACTAAACTCTAAACCCAAACACTAAACCCTAAACCCTATACCCTAAACCCTAAACCCAAAACCTACGCAAAATACTAAACACAAAACCGTAAACCCTAAACCTTAAACCCCAAACCCTAAACCCTCCACCCTAAAACCCAAAACCCAAAACCCTAACTCCAAACCCTCAACCCTAAATCCTAAACCCTAAACCCTAGACCCTAAAAACACCAAACCTTTAACGCTAAACCCTAAACCCTAAACCCTATAACCCTAAATCCTAAACCCTAAACCCTAAACCCTAAATAGAAAACACTAAACCCAAAACCTAAACCCTAAACCCTAAATCAAAAACCCTAAACCCTAAACCCTAAATAGAAAACACTAAACCCAAAACCTAAACCCTAAACCCTAAATCAAAAACCCTAAACCCTATACCCTAAACTCTAAATCCCAAACCCTAAATCGTAAAATCGAAACCCTAAAACCTAAATAGCAAAACCCTAAACACAGAACCCTAAACCCAAAAAACACAACCTTAAACCCTAAGCCCTAAAACCTAAACCCTAAAACCTAAACACCAAAAGCCTAAATGCTAAACCATAAACCCTAAACACTAAACCATAAACCCTAAACCCTAAACCTAAGCCCTAAAGCGTAAACTCTTAACCCTAAACCCAAAACCCTAGACCCAAAAAACCCTAAACACTAAATCCTAAACCCTAAACCCAAACCCTATCCCCAAACCCTAAACCCTTAACCAGAAACGGTAAACCGTAGACCCTATAAAACCCTAAACCCTAGACCCTAACCCTTAAACCCTAGGCCCTAAAGCCTAAAGCCTAAACCTTCATCCCTAAACCCCAAACCCAAAACCCAAAACCCTAAATACTAAACACTAAACACTAAACCCTAAACCCTAAAACCTAAAAGCTTAAACCCTAAACCCTAAATCCAAAACCCTAAACCCTAAAACCTAAACCCTCAACCCTAAACACTAAACCCTAAACCCAAGACCCTAAAATCCTAAACACTAAACCCTAAACCCTAACCCCAAACCCTAAACCCTAACCCCAAACCATAAACCCTAAACACTAAACCCTAAACCCTAAATCCTAAACCCTAAACCCTAAATCCTAGACACTAATCCCTAAACCCTAACCCTAAACCCTAAACCCTAAACCCTAAACCCTAAAAGCTAAACACTAAACCCTAAACCCTAACCCTAAGCCCCAAACACTAAACCCTAAACCTGAAACACTAAACCGAAACCCTAAACGCTAAAAACTAAACCCTAAAAACACTAAATCCTAAACTCTAAACCGTAAACCCAAACACAAACCCCAAACCCTAAACCCTAAACTAGAAACCCTAAACCCTAAACCCTATAACCCTAAACCCTAAAACCATAACAAGGGTAAACCATAAAGCACTAACCCTAAACCCTAAACCATAAAACCCCTAAACAAAACAACAAAAAAAACGAAAGCAGATAAACTAAACCCTAAACCCGGAACCTAAAAAAGTTTGAAGAAAAAAAACCCTAAACCCTAAACCCTAGACCATAACCCCAAACCACAAGCCCTAAACCTGAAACCCAAAGCCCTAAACCCTATAACCCTAAACCCTAAGCCCCAAACCCTAAACCCTCGA